>NC_067478.1:86693481-86993481 GCF_947179515.1 Apodemus sylvaticus | reverse complement strand
GGGTAACTGTGCCAACCTCGGAGTCTCACCAGAAACCATTAACAGCAAACCTCAGCCATGGAGACTTTCAGAGGGGAGCCTCCAAGTGCAGCATGACTGCAGAGGGAGTGTCCAGCATGGGGTGTCATTTAGTAGACCCATCCCCCACATTGGGCTGGGTTGTAGGCTCCATGTGTTCAGGTCTGCCCACCACCCCGGGCAAGCTTAGGACCCCGTGGGCACCAGTAAGTGTTTGTCAATGAAAGAAGTGATGGAGTTACACATGGCCTCAGGGAAGGGCTTTGATCTGAACCGTCCTATTGTGTCTTGTGCATAAGAATGAAAATCCCTTTTTACATATGACTAAGCAATACAGATGAGAACTGGGGTATTAAGTACTAATGATACCTTTTTTTTTTTTTTTTTTTTTTTTTTTTTACAGAGAAAAAAAGATGCTGAAAGACTCAGGAAAATGTAAAGACCCAAAGACCCCTAAACAGATTGTCATGGGTTTGTTTTTCTTTTTGTATTTGTCTGTATTCTTTTAAAAAACTTTATAACACACATAAATTCGAAACGAACTTTATTGAAGTCATCAACAGAGTTTAAATACTTTGAACCCCACACATCTTTGTTGCAACAGCTCAGCAAACAAAATGTCACCTCCTTTGTAGAATCCCTTTCATCAGCCACAGCCACCTTATTTACGTGACATCCTTTCTTCTCTGGGGTATATTTTGTATTTTAGTTTGAAGAACCAGATGACAAAGGAGAAAGAAAACCTCAACAAAGCTCCCGGCTATCCTGAGGCTGATTTGTCTCTCAGCAAGCACATCCCTGAGGGGAGGGGAGGGGAGGGGAGGGGAGGGCAGGGCAGGGGAGGGGAGGGCAGGGGAGGGGAGAGCAGGGGAGGGGAGGAGAGACTTTGCTGAATGGGTGGTGGGCTAAGGTCAGCACTAAATAAATGTGTCACTTTTCCCAGAGTCGACCCACAAGGATCAAGCAACTTCCTCTACTGAGAAGATACTGTGCGTTCTATGGTTAACCGAGGTTCCTCAAGGCTTCCCATTACTGTCTCCTCTCCAGGGAGGAATCCCATGGCTGACCTTTGCTTGGGGATGCTGAGAACTCGGTGACAGTGGGGAAAGGAGAGAAGAATATCCCAAGGAAGGCTAGTAGGCATTTGTTTGACGAGTTCTCCTCCATTGCTTGCCATCTCACTTTTGAGGTAAGGTCTCTGAGTGAACCTGGAGCTAGCTGATTTGGCTACTCAGCTGTCTAGCAAGCCCCCAGCACCCCCCCCCCCCCCCCAGGATCCTTCTGTCTCTGCCTCTCTGCAGTTGGGATTTTTTTATTAATTATTTATTTATTTTACACAGGTTCTAGGGTATCAAACTTGGATCCTCATATTTGCAGGCAAGCCCTTTGCCAAAATGAACCACCTTACCAGTAGTACTGAGTAGTTCAGTGTCAACTTGAGGCAAGCTAGAGTCATCCTCAAGGAGGGAACCTCAGTTAAGAAAATGCCTCCCTAAGATCAGACTGTAGACAGGCCTGTAGGGACATTTTCTTAGTTAGTGATTGATATGGGGGGGGCAAGCCAATGTGGGTAATACACCCCGGATTGATGGTACTGGGTTTTATAGGAAAGCAGGCTGAGCAAGCCGTAAGTAGCAAGTCAATTAGCAGCGCTCCTCCATGGCCTCTGTCTCAGATCCTGCCTCAGGTTCCTGCCCTGTTTGAGTACCTGCTCTGACTGCCTTCAATGATGAACAGTGATAGGGATGAATAAGCAAAAATATACTCTTTCCTCCTCAAGTGTCTTAGTTAGGGTTTGTCTGCTGTGAGCAGACACCATGACCAAGGCAACTCTTATAAGGACAACATTTCATTGAGCTGGTTTACAGGTTCAGAGGTTCTGTCCACCATCATCAAGGTGGGAGCATCTAGGCAGGCACGATGCAAGCAGAGCTGAGAGTTCTACATCTTCACCTGAAGGCTGCTAGCAGAATACTGGCTTCCAGGAAGCTAGGATGAAGGTAACATGTACTCTAACAAGGTCACACCTTCTAATAGTGCCACTCCCTGGGCCAAGTATATCATCACACCAAGTATCACACCAATGGCAACTCTAAGATAGCAGCTCTCATGGATAATTATTTTACTGTTCAAAACTCCTCTCTCCACTGAAGCATCCAGCACAGGTCCTACATGGCTCTGTACCAGGTCCTCTGTGTATAGCTTTCAGGTATTTTTATGAGACTCCTGAATATATGAATGAACAGCGCTCTAATTCCTGTGTTTTCTCTTAGGGTTCCTTTTCTTCAGTTGATTTACCTTGTCCAACTTCAATGCAATAGTCTTTGTTTTACCTTATTAGGTTTTATTTTCTTATATTTTGTTGTTATCTATTAGAAGCTTGTTCTTCTCTAGTGAGAGATGAAAAGGGAGGGAATTTGGATGGGAGAGAAGATGGAGAGGAACTAGGAGGAGTAGGGGGAGGGGAAACTGTAAGGATACAGTGTTTGAGAAAAGAATTTGTTTCTGTTTTTCTTTTTTTCTTTTGTTTTTTTCAAGACAGGGTTTCTCTGTGTAGCCCTGGCTGTCCTGGAACTCACTCTGTAGACCAGGCTGGCCTTGAACTCAGAAATCTGCCTGCCTCTGCCTCCCAAGTGCTAGGATTAAAGGCGTGCGCCACCATCGCCCAGCAAGAATTTGTTTCTAATAGAAGGGAAAAATTAAAATTAAGAAAGAAAGACAGAAGATAGGAAGGAAGGAAAGAAAGAAGGAAGGAAGGGAGGGGGAGGGAGAGAAGGAGGAAGGAAAAGAGGGAGGGAAGAAGGTAGAGGGAGGGGGAAGGGAGAGAAAGAGGGAGGAAGGAAGGAAAGGAAAGGAAAGGAAAGAGGAAAGGAAAGGAAAGAGGAAAGGAAAGGGAAGGAAAGAGGAAAGGAAAGGAAAGGAGCAGGGGAAAAGAAAGGAAAGGAAAGAGGAAAGGAAAAGAAAGGAAAGGAAAGAGGAAAGGAAAGGAAAGGAAAGAGGAAAGGAATGGAAAGGAAAGGAAAGAGGAAAGGAAAGGAAAGAGGAAAGGAAAGGAAAGAGGAAAGGAAAGGAAAGGAAAGAGGAAAGGAAAGGAAAGAGGAAAAGAAAGGAAAGGAAAGGAAAGAGGAAAGAAAAGGAAAGGAAAGGAAAAAGAAAAAGGAAAAAGGAAAAAGGCAAAAGAAAAGGAAAAAGGAAAGGAAAGCAAAGGAAAAAGGAAAGGAAAAAGGAAAGGAAAGGAAAGAAAATCCTCTCTTACTCCCAGTGATTGGATAATCTGTAGCTATAATACACAATCCTAGGAAAGACCTAGCTCAAAATCAGACAGACAAAGGGGAATAATAATTCTTCCTCTGAGGCATGCCAGCTGTCTAGCCCCAGAGACTTCTTCACATGGTCCTGATTGCTTGTCAGTGGCTTATTTGGTCTTTTTCCTTATTAGTCCTCACTGGATCCTACTTTGACAATGGTGGTCATATCCACCGCAGTACCCTCAGTTAAAGAATTTATTTTATTTTTAATCATGTGGGTATGTGCAGAGGACTGTAGTGCCCACGGAGGCCAGAAAAGGACTTCAGATCTCCCAATGTTGGCGTTACACATGGTGGTGAGCTACCTAATGTAGGTGCTGGGAATCACACTTGAGTTCCCTGAGAGAGCAGTATGAGCTCTGAAGTGCTGAGTCATCTCCCGCGCCTCCCTCTGCCATTTAGTATTCTCTTGAAAAATCCAAACTTGTCTACTCAGTCATTTCTCACCTAGGGTAAGTGAGGTCAAGTCTAAGCTGCCAGAACTAAAATGTAGTCCTTTAATTACCCACATACATGCCCATTCCCAGTGTATATATGAGGGCTCTGGCCTTCATGCTCCCTTGGGAGCTAAGTTTTGTTTCCTAAGCTTTGTTTTCCTCCTGTATCATAGGCTGATGTCACTGTGCCATTCATTGTAGCCTATGAGTGTGTCTAGGAGAAAGCGTAGCAGAAAATCTAGGATGCACTGCCATCCTTTATTAGCATTAATAGACTTTAAGTTTTACAGTAGCTTTAGGTTCATAGCATTCAGTGGTGTGTTGGTTTGAAAATGCTTGGCTCAGGGAGTGACACCATTAGGAGGTGTGGCCTTGTTAGAGTGGGTGTGGCCTTGTTGGAGGAAGTGTGTCACTTTGGGGGTGGGCTCTGAGACCCTCCTCCCAGCTGCCTGAGGTGTTGAGTCTTCTGTCTGCCTTCAGAACAAGATATAGAACTCTCAGCTCCTCCTGTGCCTCACCTGCCTGGACACTCCCATGTTTCTGCCTTGATTGTAATGGACTGAAAGTAAAAAAGTAAAACTCTGAAAGTAAAAGCCAGCCCCGATTAAATGTTGTCCTTATAAGAGTTGACTTAGTCATGATGTCTCTTCACAGCAAAGCAAATCCTAAGAAAAGTAGGAGGTCCAGAGCGTAGCGTGGGAGCTGGCCACATGCTGTCCTCTTCCATGGCTACACTATTGACACCCCACACCACAGTGGGATGTCAGTTGCAAACAATGATCCCCTATGGAGACATTGCCAGTTTCCTCTTGCTCTCTCTCTCCATGTTATATGTTCTGTGGTTGTGACAAGAGTATGACATGTATCCACCATCATAGCATTACACAAACAGCTTTATTGTCCTCCAAATCTCTGTGCTCCTTTATGCCTCGCTTCTCCCCCTCCCCCACTAGCCCAGCTCACCTCTGATTTTTTTAATTTATTCACTTTACATCACAACATAGGTTCCTCTCTCCTCCCACTACTCCTTTACACTGATCCTCCCCCCCATTCCTCCCTCCCCTTCTCACCTAAGAAGGGGGAGCCCACGCCACACACACACACACACACACACACACACACACAGAGCACATCAAGTCACTGCCTCAACTCCCACCACCCCCAGCACTAGGCATAACGTCTCCCATTGAAGCCAAACAAGGGAGTCCAGTTAGGGAAATGGGACCCACAAGCAGGCAAGCAACAGATTCAGGGGCAGTCCCCACTCTAGATGATGGAGGACCCAACATGAAGACCAAACTACAGATCTGCTATATGAGTGCATGGGGCCTTGGTCAGCCTGTGCTCGCTCTTTGGTTGGTGTCTCAGTCCCTGGGAGCCCTCAAGGGTCTAGGTTAGTTGTTTCTGTTGATCTTCCTGTGGAGTCCCTGAAACCCAGACCCATAATGACATACATGGTAAGTACTAACTATTAAGTGGACATTAGCCGTATAGCACAGGATAAGCAGGCTATAGTCCACAAACCCAAAGAAGCCAAATAATACAGAGGCCCCAAGAGAGGGTTGAATCTTTGTCAGAAAGGGAAATAAAATGGATATAAGAAACAGATGGAAGGAACTGGGTGGGAGAAGAGAAGGGAGGTGGTGGGGTGGGGGTGGGGTCAGATTTAGGGAAAATGGAAATCTCTAGGTGGGTGGGGCAATCTCTGGGATACTCTAAGTAGTGGGATGGGGAGAGGTCCTAGGGTTTCCATAGGGACAACTATAGCTGAGACTCCTAGTTGAGGGGGATATGGATCCTAAAGTGGTCACTTCCTGTACTAGGCAAAACTCTCAGTAAAAGGGTAAGGACAACAACCCACCCATGAAACCTTCCTCCTAAAATGTGTCCTCCTACAAGATGTACAGGGTCAAAGATCAGAGACAGAGGGAATGGCCAACCAATGACCAATGGCCAAACCGAGACCCATCCCATGGGCAAGAGCCAACCCCTGACACTATCAGTGATAGACTGTTATGCTTGCAGACAGGAGCCAAGTATAACTGTCCTCTGAGAGACTCCACCCAGCAGCCAATGGAAAGAGATGTAGAGACCTACAGATGTAGAACCAAATGTTAGATGGAGCTCGGGGAGTCTTATGGAAGAATTGGGGGGAAGAACTGAGGCACCTCTGAGCTTTTTATGGTCTCCCTACTTCAACTTTTCCCAAAGTGCCATGCACTTGGAATCACATAGTAGCCTCTGTGCTTCTTCTATTAGTCACAAGATACCTCATTTGTCTTTAGCATTGACTATTTCCTTGTGTGTACAATGGCTTACATGTTCATCCCCTGAAAGACATTGTGGTTGTTCCTAAACTTTTGCCAATGGTGATAAAGCTGCTAAGAACATCCATGTACAGGTTTCTATGGGGATGCAAGTTTTCAGTTCATATGTCTACCAAGGCTCTGTCATTTCGAATCCCCTGTAGCATATAATGAATGGCCCCACTCCTCTCTACTCAACACTCTTTGCCACGTTTATTGCTGCCTGTTGGGATTTTGGCCATTTTAATAGCATCCTAGTGCTAACTTGCTTTCCTTGCCTGTTTACATTCCCGACATTGATTTTTCACTGGGTCAGGGTCTTCCTATCTTATTCCTCATGCTGGGATGAGTTCTGATCAGAAAGTTGGGATTGATGTATTACAGGCTCAGGGTAGTGAGCCAATCGGAAGCTAGGGAACAATCTATTGAAGAGGGGATCAAGGATGGAGCAAGGTTCTAAAGTTGAAAGTAGAGAAGGAACAAGAAGTCATCCAGTGTAGGGAGAAGGTGGTGTGTGTTCAGAGTGGGCACACTGAGCAGGAGAGTTCTCAAATAAGACAGAAGGACATTAATAGATGAGGCAGACGTTTCTAGAATATCGATGCTGATTTTAATGGAGGTGAGAGGAGGGAGAAGTCCATGCCAGTGGTCTCAAGGTTTTGGCATAATGGGGGACCTGGGCATATGCCGAGAGAAGACTCGAGCTAACGATGACGTGTCACAGTGATCAGGCAGAACTGAAGATGCCAATCAGGAAGTGGTAGTCTGGGGCTGGGGAGGCAGCTCAGCTGTTAAGAGCACTCGTTTCTGCAGAAGACACAGGCTCAGGTCCCAGCATCCACATGATGGCTCACGACCAACCATAACTCCAGGTCCAGAATACTGGATGTCTTCTTCTGACTTCCCTGGGCACCAGCCATGTATGTAATAGACACAGGTGTGTCAGTCTGTGCTCTACTTAAAGTGCAGGAAGCCGGGAGGGTGCTACAGCCTGTCTAGAGAGTGGGAGGACTGGGGCAGGGGTGTGCTGTGAAGCTCTCTCCCCGAGGCAAGCAGAGCCCCAGAGCAGCGGAAAGCCCAGGATAACCAGCAGAGACGGCTACCGGGCAAGCTCCCAAAGAGCTTTCACTCGACACTTTTAAACAGTAAAGCCGCCCTTGGATAGTTTAGGGAATGTTTCCACGGACATATTTCATTTTGTCTTCATAGCGAGGCATGGGTTATTCTTTCTCTTCTCTGCAGACAGACACACCGTGACTGCAGGTCAGTCAGACAAGTCACCAGGGGCAGGATGGATCTCTGGGTATTGGGCTTCTCAGAGAAAGCATTTGATATTTAAAGACAGAGGACAGAAGCTGAAAATTAAGTATGCTGCAGGGGTTAACGCTTCTGGGACAGTGGGATAAGACCCTCATTTCTACCCGTGCCCATAAACACAGCGCGTCTCTGAGGTGAGTTCGCAGCCATGCCCTGGCTTTCCTCCTCTGATGCGATCCACTCACACAGCCCTCGCAGCACCCCCACGCCATGCCCTGTCACACCTCAATGCTTCTGCACCTGCTGTCCTTCTGCCTGGAGAAGCATCTCCTCGCCTGTCCCCTGGCCAGCTCCTACACTTTCAGATCTGACTAGCCACCTTCCTGCAGGCTGAGCTGACTGCCCTACTTATTTATGTTTTGATCCCTGCCGGGGGTTGTGGGGGAGGGCACTGTCAGTTCTAGCGCAATGGTAGTGTTGTCCTTCCCCTGTCTCTCTCGCCAGACCAGGAGCTCCTTGTGGGCAGGCACCGCACTGGCACAGTGCTCAGTGGGTAAGTCACCTGTAAATGCAGAAGGGGATGCTGCTCCTGTCTCTCAGTAGAAAACAGTCAAAAGCACCTCACCTCAGCTTCGTCGTTCTTTAACCAAAATGACAAGATGTGACAGAAGCATTGAGAGACAGATAATTAGCAAAAGCTTTCTTCCTTTCCAGAGGCTTACCTCCCTATTCACCTTTCAACACGTAGTATTTTAAGATATACAGATCTTGACTGCTTTCTCTCCCTCCAGTAGTACTCCAGGCCTAGGTGATTGTGGGGCTCCTGGTTCCCCTGCTTTCCTTTCCCAGGGTACAGAGTAGTTTCTATTCTTGGATCTTGAGCCACAGTGACTCCATTATAGTGCCAGTCAGATCACTTGCCTACAGCAAGCTCCATCTCATTTAATCTGAAAGCCACAAATTCTCTCTGTCCAGGGCTCTTCACAGCTGGCTCCTGTCACCTCTGACCCCACCCTCTACAACCAAGAAGTGTAGTCTGGGGTTGCAGAACACACAGGTTCAGTTGCCAGCATCTACATGATGGTTCATGACCAACTGTAACTCCAGGTCCAGCTACATACATGGTAATGGTTCGTAAGGCATGGGCCAGCTCATACCAACCTCTGTCATCCCCTCACCGGGTTCTCCACCTGATTCCCTGCTGCTCTCTGCCTCTCTCAGCTCTTACTCAGTAGCTCCTTCTTGGTGGACAGCCCTGATCGTCCTCTCAAACCTTGCTGCTTCCTACAACAGCAGCGATATAGCCTATCCATTTTTGGTTTTGCTTCTTACTTGGGACGGGAATAGCACACATTCCCCTTGGCGTCTTGCCTGTCTTCTGCAGGGGGTCAGCAATTCAGATCCCTTTGGCTTCTTTCCACTCCCCTGACACCTAGAACAGTATATGGGGCACAGAGTAGACTCTCAGTGGACTTTTGTTGACTGGGTCCCAAGTTCAAGCTGAGCCTCTTATTTCCTGGTTACAATGCATGCATGTCAATTTCTTTTATAAGTATCTGTTCTATTTAATCAGACGGTATCATCTATACAGAATGCATTCTAATACACATGAAAGGGCGGGGAGCTTACACCCTAGGCCTGCTGATGAACACAGAGCGATGGTCCTTGTAGCTCACCAGCATCTGTACCCTGACTTGCCCCACCCTCCCCCACTGCTGTGCATTCTTTCCCACCCTCTCCTCCCCTTATTGCCTTGTCTTAGGACAACATTATCAGTCCTGGAGAAATCCTTCCTTCCCACTGTTTCTGCTAATTCAATCCTAGATTTTTAATCAGCTGTGAGGGGCAGGGGGTGGGGTGGATGTGGGGGATGAAGTCAGGCCACCATACATCATCTTAGAGAAGAAAAGGCTTGACACTTTCATTGGCAAATCAATCCTGAAGCTCTAGGACTGGAGAAAACCCCAGAGGTCAGCCCATCCATCTTCACACCTCTAAGCAGTTCTGTTCCAAAATTCATCCCCCAAACCGACTGCCTGGCTTTTTCTCTGGCTGTTCTCTAAGGGAGCTACCCTCTTAACCTCTCTTGATGGGCGGCTTTAGTGTTTTAGTGGAGAATGTAAAATTAGTGTTAAGGCAGGGCAGTGCGGTAAGGCAGAGAATTGGAGCACAGATGATGAGCCCGCAGCCTTAGGCAGAAGCCACAGCCTGGGTGAGGCCAAGCTGGGTTTGAATTTTGACCACTGGCAGCTAACTCAGTGTAATAAGTTAGCCTGTGTAAATAAGTTAGCTTTAAAAACAATCCTTAAGGTAAGAAAAAAAAAACAAAGTAAATCATAAGTACTTAATTAAAAAAGTTATTCCCTTTTAAAATTTTAGGTGTGTGTGTGTGTGATACAAATCATGGAACAACTTGTAGGAGTTGGTTCAATGTAGTCTTCCATGATGTGGGGACTGGAGAATCAGACTCAGACTGTCTGGCTTAGCAGCAGGCACACACCTTTATCCACTGGGCCATTTCTTTGATTCCCTAAGATCTTTATCAACACATTCATACATACATACATATGTACACATATGAAATATTAAGTACATTGATTCAATAAGCACACAAATACATACTCAATTAATGTTGCCTCTTATCTTCCTTTTTTAGTGTTCCTTCTCCCCCCCCTACCACCCAGATACGTTTCCTACTCAACAAGGCTCTAAGTCTCTGGTACTCAACCTTCCTAAAGCTGTGACCCTTTAATATAGTTCCTCATGTTGTGGTGATCCCCAATCATAAAATTATTTTTGTTGCTACTCCATAACTGTAACTTTGCTACTGTTGTGAATTGTAATGTAAATATTTGTGTCTTCCAATGGTCTTAGGTGACCCTTGCGAAAGGGTCATTCAACCTTCAACCGGCAGAGGGGTTGGAACCCACAAGTTGAGAACCAATGCTCTAAGCCTTCATGAAAGAACTTCCAAGATTAAGAAAATCTGCCAGCTTCATGATATCCTAAACTGCACGGGCTACCCTCAACCTGAATGTCATCACAGTCAACTTAGAAAACAGACATGAATTATGAAGACTGTATTTCAATAACAACTACAAATATATTAGGTGTGAGGATGTGTACACTTGAGTTTTGGAAATCTTCATTCTTTTATCTGTAAAATGGATTGATAATATCTTCTTCACTGTAGGGCATCTTGCATTGATTAAATGAGATTATGTATGGAAAGGCCTTTGTGTGCTTAAGACATGATAATTACACTAACAGTTGACATGTATTGTCTATTCTGTCTGTGTCAGGCATTAAGAAGTGCCTTCTCTATTAACTCATTCCTGGTAAATGGCTAGCACGGTCATTCAAGGTCATTGTTTCCATTATCGTTACTATTATTCCATTTTAAAGACCCGGGAGGAAGGTGACAATGAGCTCTTTCTTCTCAAGTACCTATTCTGTGGTTGGTAAAGTTGCTATGTTGCACCCAAGTGTGAGTGACTGGTGCGAACTCAAGGAGAAAAGGTGAGGCGGGGCTCAGAGAGGAGCAACTGGAAAGAGGAGTCTGTCTGTTGCTCTCAGGTGTCATGGCTGTACCTAGCTGCATGGTAGCTGGACGTCCAGGTTCCTTTCTCAAGCAAGAGGAAGCTACCTCTCACCAGCATATGGGTGGTGACTGGGCGGCAGGGAGAGGGCATACAACTTTCATGGCAGTACTACTTGGTGTCTGTGGTTGAGGCTACATCTTTCTAGAACTGGGGGGGAGGGGAGGGGAAGAGTGTGTTTTTATCATGGGGAGTGTGGGGGGGGGAGGGAGGAAGCTAACCAAACAAAAAACATTATCAAGTAAAAGTGACCTAGCCAGTTAAGATACTTGATTTGAGCACAACAGTGAGGACGGTTGGCAGAGCAAGCCACTCATCTCGTGTTCACCGAGGTGCAGAGATAGAGGAAGATACTGGATTCCCAGAGTGCACTGAAAAACAAGCCTCCAAAGACTTAATTTCCTCCTTTCTCCAACCAGTTCCCCTAATTCACACTATGTCAGAGGCTGGAGACCAAGCCCTTAACACAAGGCTGGGGCTGGTGGCCAGGACCTAGGCAACATTTATTCAAACAACAGCAATGGTGTTGCAAAGGTGCTCTGGAATTATTTCCCATTGGGAATTTTAAACTGGAAACAAGTTACAATCGTTTAACTTCAAAAGAAAGTGGAGCAAAGGGAATTTTTGGAAACTACAATTCCCCATGAAAGGGAAAAGCTGCACATATTATCAGCACCTCTAGCCCCTGAGCAGCCAGATGGTTCTTAATGCAAAGAGATCTGAGGTGTGACATTTTCTGTACGGAAAAAAAAAATGGTTAGGGACCATTTAGAAAGAACAGAGTGAACCAAATGACCAGTTCAGTGTACCAAACTTGAAATGTCCTTCCAAATGGCTGCCCTCCCTATTTAATTTGATAACATATTAGTTTGTAATTTGTTAAGTGGGCAGGTTGGAACTTTCTCTGGGCATATTTGAATGGGTTTCTGAAGTACTCCGGAAGGCTTACAGGAGGAATAGGGTCATGATTCTTAGGAAGAGCCTCCTACTCTGTCCAAGCATCCCATAATTGTTCTCTTTGATTCCTTCCACCCTCTGAGTGCCCCCACATGTATGTATGTGTGTGTGTGTGTGTGTGTGTGTGTGTGTGTGTGTGTGTGTAGGTAACATACACTTGTGTGCACCTGTAGAGGACAGCGGTCAACACTGGATGTCATTCCTCAGGACAAAATCCATCTTGTTTTTTGAGACAGGCTCTTTACTTGGCGAGTTACTGGGCTGGCCAGACAGCAGCTCCAGGCATCTCCCTGTCTCTGCCTCTGCAGCACTGGGATTACAAACATGTGCCACCATATCCAACTCTTTTATGTGGCTACTGGGAATCAAACTCGGGTCCTCATGCTCATGTGGCTAACCCTTTACCCACTGAGCCACTTGCCCAACCCCAGGGTCTCTGCATTTCTCTGGTGATTTCTCTCTGCTTCCCTCTGCTGTTAACTTCTGTTCCTCTAGGCTCCAAATCACCTCTCAAAGGAGGATTTTCCTGAACAGTATTCTATGTAGCAAGTTCTCCCACAACTATTCTTGCTGCTCTGAGCTAGTCTAAGGGACTGGTAGAGGAGTCTTACAGCACCCACACGTGCCTCATTTCTCACCGCAGCTTCTGTATCTAGCCAAGATCTAGTTAAAGGCTTAATACATATTGGTTTGCTAAATTTTCCCTAAGATACCTCTGCTTCCATTTCCATTTATCTCAAAGGTGTTGCCTAAGTCAGGGTTTCAATTGCAGGGTCTAAACATTATGACCAAAAAGCAAGTTGTTGAAAAGGGGTTATTGGGCTTACACTTCAACACTGTAGTCTATCACTAAAGGAAGCCAGGACAGAAACTCAAACAGGGCAGGAACCTGGAGGTAGGAATGGGTGCAGAGGCCATAGAGGAGTGCTGCTTACTGGCTCCATCTATATAGCTTGCTCAGCCTGCTTTCTTATAGAACCCAAGACCACCAGCCCTGAGATGGCACCGCCCACAATGGTCTGGTCCCTCCTCATCTATCTCTAATTAAGAAAATGCCTTACAGCTGAATCTTAAGGGGGCATTTTCTCAGTTGAGATTCATTCATTTCAGATAACTCTAGCTTGTGTCAAGTAGACATAAGGCCACCAGCACAAATGTCTTCTTATACAGTGAACTAGGACCTAACTTGAGGGGTTAGCTAGACGGTAACCTAGCCTTGTAACGAATAACTGGGTTTTAGCCAATAACAAAGCCATTTGTTCAAATTGCCTTCAAACAAGACAAAAAAGGAGCCACAAGCAATTAGCCCATCTCTATAAGGTTTCCTTAACCTCTGGCTTTAATTATAACTTGCCCCACTTTTTGTCCTTACTGCTGTCTGGTTTTAGAATTGCAAATAATACTCTATAAAACTAGATTATTATTTTTTAAATAATTTCATCTGCCAAGGCTCAATTATTTTATTTGTAAGGAAAGTAAAATTTCAGTAAAGTTTCCTTTCATTTATGACACACTTAGGAAATGTACAAATGCCCAGAATGTTAATCCCCTCTTGGCCATATTTAGTTCTAGGTGGGAGATTTGTGTGACTGATTTAACTGTGAAGACGGATGACATATGACTCTGGGCTATTCAAGACTCAGAAAAAGACTGTCATAAATATTAATTGAAGCAAACATCATTTGATTGAGCTCCTCTCTGGCTGGATAGCTGGACACAAAGTTCTCCATGCCATCTAAATAAGAAATGAAATATCTGTCACCTCTGACCATCAGTATCTACAAAGGAAACACACAGAGTGGGGGCGAAACCAGTCACAGTCGTTCTGTGACTGCAATAGGCAACCATCATGTCTCAGACTCTGGCTAACAGCTACATTGAAGACTCACCATCTGCGACACATTGAATCTGTGCAATAATGGTTGGCCTGCCCATTATCTGGGTAAGTTTTATTGACAGCCAGAGAAAGAACTGGAAGTGCATGAGGTACAATTCCTGCCTCTCTTGTGCGAAGGTACTCCGAACACTTGATGCAGGTAATTGGCTAAAACTCAGCGACTTGTTACAAAGGCAGGCCGCCATCTTGTTTCTCCATCAAGTTAAGTTACAGTCCACTATGGTCTTAGTGTTGTCATCTTACTAATGGTGAAATGAGATCAATAGGAATGTGACAGCTTTCTCAACTCTTCAAAGTCAGTAAGTGGCAAGAAGTGAGATCCAAAGCCAGGACTGCCCAGTACAAACTTACACCCACCTCACTATAAAAGGCCAGCCTGATTGAGAGTAGCACTCTCTGAAGCTGTATCATAAAGACAAGAATGGGCAGGGAAGACTAGGGAAGTCTTCCCCTGGAGTGTATCCTCAGACAGCTGCAAAAGTAACATCCCTAGCATGCACCAGGCACAGATGAACCTGACATTTCTGAGCGATTAAATAAGTGGAGCAGAGGTAATGAAACAGGAGCAATGAGCAGGACTTACAAGGAAGCCTCCAGAAAGAGCAACCAGCTAGATTTTCACAAGAGGATGAGAGAGTGGGAAGGTCACTGGTCATAATGAGGGCAGCCATCTTGGTTGTCACTGTTGAGTCCTCCAACAATATCTCCCATCAGTTATCCAGCCCCAAGTTTTGGCTTGAAACATCTCTTGGAGGGAGGGTCACAGTATTCAGGCCTTAGGATAGTCAGGATGAGCCTATGTGATTCAGGGTACTACTGCTAGGGATAGACATGTCTGTCTCAATTGTGATAATATATCTATTCATCTAACTGTACATATTAAATATGTGCAGAGGTCTGTATGTCAGTGAGACCATAACTAAGCAGCGTAAAAGAAGCAAGCCAATAAATAAATACACAAATTTAATATGGTTTTTACAAAGAAAACAGAAAAGGGAGAGGACATAATAACATGTGTTTGTAGTTCCAACTGCCAGGGAGGCTGAGCCCATGAACTAGAGGCCATGCTGGGCTACACAGTAATACAATTATAACCCTGTTTTTTTCCTGTGTGTGTTTGTGTGTGTGTGTGTGTTTATGCATGTGTATGTGTCCCTGTGTATCCATGATGAATATGGAAACCAGAGGCTGACATCAGTAGGAGTTCTTGGTATATGCTGCCAAACCCAGCCCCTTCTTTGCCTCTTTTCTTCTTTAACATAGGTGTGGGGGAGGGGGGAATCAAACTCACCTCCTCATGGTTGGACAGCAAGCACTTACCGTGTGGGCATCCTCTAGCCCCATACTCCTGTCTTCATTGAAGAGTGATGTTCTGTAGCTCTGTGGAAGAGTGTGTGTATAGGATGATGTGATTTAAGCCCCAGCACAATGAGAAAGACATGTGGGAGAGAAAGAGTTGGGGATGGAGGTCAGGGAGGTCCAAGAAGGGAGGGGAGAGAAGGGAGAGGAAGCTCCTTCTTTCTTAAGCATTCCTAAGGTTCAAGTTCGCCTCAACGGAGGACAATTGCTGGGAAGGAAATTCTGCAGAGACAACGGCAGAGGAGTGGAGAACTGGATGGGGATTTTCTGTAGTTAGTCCTCAAGCAGCATATTCTCGGTTTCTTGTCTAAGAACCTGGCTTGAGAAAACACACACACACACACACACACACAATTATAGTGTGAGCCATTGTAAGCAGAACTCTACCTCCTCCTGCCTTGGAGGAGTGTCCTGGTGCTTTATGGACCCTTCTCCAGAGACAAGGGCTTCTCCTCTCTGAATCATTTCTGCAGAAAAGGATGCTGCCTCCAGGGGATTTAATTCTGCAGGTTTCAGTGGACCCTGCACTGAGGCTGAGGCCGGAGAAAGGGTGTGCTTTCCCGAGTCCTCCCCTCCCCCACCCTAGGCTCCACATGAATTCTGCATGATTTATTTATCTTGCTCAATGTCTCCAAATGTCATTAGCTCTATTTGCATCTGTCCTTATTGGACCATGCTGTGATATTTAGTATACACTTAAAGTAGATTCCAAGGAAAGCCATGTCGCTTATTGCCAGCATTTAATACAAGTATCTAATTAAGTTCAGGTTATTGTGCTAATTGTCATCCAGATCTATAAAGTTTATTGGGCCTTCTGATTTTCATATCATCCCGTTGCAATTAGTGGCTGTGTATGCATTCAAGTGTTCAGATTTTTAGAAAAGAATTAGGTCTTGTTTCAATTCACTTCACCCTTAGGTTTGATCGTAAAATGTTGATTAGCGTTGATTAGACCTTTAGCACACATCAACTGTCAGGGGTGCATCTTTCATGGTGAGAGGAATACTATTATATCATCCTACCTCAGCCATGAATTCAATTTGCCAAGATTGGTTTCAAAAGTATAACATTTGGAAGGAGTGGGTGTGTTGGAGAATAAGAAGAAAGAAAGAAAGAAAGAAAGAAAGAAAGAAAGAAAGAAAGAAAGAAAGAAAGAAAGAAAGAAAGAAAGAAAGAAAGAAAGAAAAGAAGGAAGGAAGGAAGGAAGGAAGGAAGGAAGGAAGGAAGGAAGGAAGGAAGGAAGGAAAGAAGGAAGAAATGAAAAGAATGGGGGTAACCAATGTAATTATTTTTGAATTTCAAGAACTGGGTAGCATTATCAGAAGTTTCTAGTCCCCACACTACTGCATATACACTATTTAAAATAACCCACTTCAATAAGGGCTTCAAGCTGTCCCTTGACTAATACAGAGAAGGCTCTGCCCAGAACCTGTGATGCTCACACAGAAAATGAAAGTTGCCGTGGGTTGGCTCTCATACCCTTGCCAGTGTAGACACAGATGCCCACACTTCTCTCCCAGCCTCCCCTGGCATCAGAAAACCCCTTCTCCTTTCTTCCACAGCCAATGCCTTCCTCAGAGACTGTTCTCAGTCTCCAGTGGACAAGCTGTCTCAGGCTGAGTCTCTGATCAGTTCTCTAAGCCCTCTCCCCAGGCCACACAAACACCCTCTGAGGTTCTCAAACCACATCCTGTCTGAACCTGATCCTGGCGAACCCTGGCTGATGCTCTGTATCTGTGCAGACATGGTGGTGCTTCTCACTGTCTCCTCACATCTCTGAGACTTCTTGGCATCATTCACTATAGATTCATCTTCAGCTTGGCCCTTAGGGACTGCTGAAGATCCTGACCCTGACCCTGTTCCCCAGCCCTGCTCACTACCCGGGTTATGGCCACATATTGCTACTCTCAAATCTGTATCTGCAGCCACCTTGCCATAAGTATTTCTCATATCTTCATCTAGTCTGATCACTTCCCCAGATACCCTTTTTATCTCTTCCCATGATCCTTTCCTAGGCTAAAACTGCCTCTTTTCAGAGCCAGCGAAGTCCTTTGGAATCCAATCTCACCTTGCTCTCCAGCCTACGTTCCTTTCTGGCCTTCCAAAACGTGCCACTCAGCCATGCAGAATCACCCTCAGTATCTTCAGTGGTCTATACTCTCCTTAGACTCTGAACTTTCCTCTGTCTTGTCCCTTCTGCCTCAACCCCTCTGTACTGATGATCTTTCCTGCCACCTTCGTTCCCATCGCATTCCCTGTAAGCGCCTCGGGAGAGCATTCTAGAGCCTACAGCAGCGTCAGGTCCTGCAGACTTGTGACCCGGCAACACCTCTGTAGGTCTCTTATTAACATAGTGAATATACTTTTAATGCACTCCTTACTTCTTGATTCCATCTCCTAGCTCAGCACTTGATAAATATTAGGTTGACAAAATGATTTCAGCTAAAGAGTGAATCTAACTGACAGTATCTTCTCCAGGCTTAAGTGCTTGAGACCTATGTGTGTGTGGGGGGGGGTGGACCCGGGCTCTCCTATTTACAAATTAACTATTGTTTCCAAACTGACCTGTTCCTTCACCGCTGTTAGGCAAATTTCTAAGATCTTGGAGGAAGAAGCTGCAACTCTCAAAGACAGCTGTGTTGAGACACTGCTGTAAGACTCAGGAGGAGCATTTAACCAACCAACCAACCAACCGAACAAACAGACAAACAAAACCACGTATCTACTATCTGATTCAGGCCACTCCTAGATATTTTGTTTTCCTTCAGATTTTCTGGGAAACCACAAACATACTCTAAAGCCTGTGTTAAGGTTGATAGGTGATCATGAAAAGAGTTTCCTGTCATCCAAAACCAAGTTTGCTGTATTCCTAAACATGGCACCATCAATTCTTAGATTTAGCACTTGCCTAGCATCTGTGAGGCCCATGGGTTCTTTCCCTAGAGTCACAAGGAAAGAAAGAGCAAAGCAAGTTAATTTGTACTGGAAAATCAAAATTAGCTATGGGGACATTTAACCTTCCAGAACTGAGACCAGTCTTTCTGCCAGCCTCCTTTCGGGTCTCTCCGAGGCTCTTGGAGACGTCGTCATTTTCTTAACCCTTCACCCCTGGCTCTTAATCCTGCTGTTTAAAATGTTACTTGTCCGGTGGTGTCCATGTTCCTGTCTCTACCCCGAGCTCACTAGGAAGACTCTATCTCAGTAAAACAGAATGTTCCCTGCTAAGCAAAGTTATCCTTTACTCAACCAGGACTATGGAAAAAGCCACTCTGGTATCCAACAGCCCCACCGGCGTAATCTTGTCCCCAAGAAATGTGCGCACACACACATGTTGGAATTTATTTGGGGATTTGTTGTTCTGCAGGTTTGCCTGTTGTCAATGAGCCAGGCGTGGAACAGGGGGAGCTTTAACGGCCTCTGAGAGGAGTGCAGCGGGGAGCTGATTTAGGAGTTGGGTTTTCTAAAGACAAGAGAGGGAGTAGATGACCTTTCTGGAACCCTCCAGTCTGAAGGTTTTATGATTCCATTCACGTCCTCTGTCTAGACATGAAATGTGGACGCGCTTGCTTTTATGGCTACAACCTGAGAAAAGTCTAACTGCGCCACCTAGAGTCTTATCCTAGAAACTGCTCTGCTTCAGCTGGGAACAATACCAAAGCAACCTCCCCCACCCCACCCCGCCCCACCCCAAAAAAAGAGGTAGAAAAAAACCCACTGGAAAGAACACATTTCACAGATTATTCCCCAAGAACCCACTTTCAAGGAAACTGTATAGTAGTAACTCTATGTAATGATTTATTCATATAGACAATAGACAATTTGGCCCTTCCTTTGACAAGCAGAGACAAAGACCTGGAGAGGCAGGTTAGCAATCCACAGTCACACAGGGACCACGCTCAGACCAAGTGCTCTGACAACGAAGCTGACACTGGTGTGATGCCTCTCCCACAGTGTAGTGGCAGCACCAAGCTGTTCTGGCATTAGTTCTCCCTTACACACAGGTCTTGCATGTACTATTCTTCATCCCAGGCAGCCTGAACCTACCGTGTACCTTATTTTTGTCCTTATAAATGCCTCCCTCCCACTCCTGTAACTTTCCAGCTCCAGGAGGGCTCAGGGCAGGCCGGCATTCTTCTTTTCAAACATGCCAGAAACCAGCCCTGGATACACTCTAATTGTTTGCACCTCACGGAGTAATTCTCTTTTCCTCCCAAGAGTCAGGTTCAACATTTCAGCCTCAGAGAGGGCATCCTTGGCTCTCATGTTGAAAGCAGCATCCCTAACTCTGTCTTACTCGTTTCTTTTAAAGGTCAGGTAAGTGTATTTTACAGATCCTTATTTATCTGGGAATGGAACATGAAGTCCAAAGCTCTGATCGATATGTTGGGGCTCTGGTTCCCATACCAGGCTCTCACTAACACTATTGCCTTCCTGCCATTGGCCCCATTTGACGGCTTCAAGACTGAGTGATCAGGAAAGAAGACAAGAGGAAGAGGAGACACTCCCACACCACATGGAGTTGTCTTTCCTAGTTCCCACCTCAAAGAGAATAAGAAAGAACTTATTCTGGAACTAAATGTAAGCGACTACAGTCTAAGAACACAGATTCATGTTACCACAAATACTGTGCTCTGATGTGGTAACAGTTTTATCAAGTTTCTATAGCAACAGAATAAAGAAAGTTATAAATCAAGATCTTTTAGAATACATTGGTGGGAACATCAGACAGGTGGATCTTTCGCTAAGTGGGGAAAGCTGTTATAGGTTACTTGTGTAATCTTAGGGCCTTCCTATCCTGAGCTAGTAGTCTGTTTCTACATTACACAAATAATGAATGGCATTAAAGAGAGCCAAGGATAGTTTGGTTTGGACTGGTAACCTTCCAGCTCCCAATCTCACAGAATGTCTACTTGGTCAGTGATTTGGTAGGATTAGCTCTCTAGCGTTGCTGTGGCTTTTCCGCTGGGAACTCAAGTTCACACTCTCCAAGCTCCACACCTGGGCCCACCATAGGCCCTTTCCTGCCCCCACATACCTGCCCGCTAATTACTATTTGTCTTAGTTAGGGTTTCCATTGCTGTGAACAGACACCATGACCAAGGCAATTCTTATAAGGACAACGTTTATTTAGGGTTGCCTTACAGGTTCAGAGGTTCACTCCATTATCATCAAGTGCTACTCCCTGGACTGAGCATATGCAAACAGCCACATTCCCCTCCCTGGGCCCCATAGGCTTGTTCAAACACACGAGTCTGTGGAGGCCATACTCAAACATAGCACAATGCAAAGTACATTTAGTTCAACCTCAAAAGTCCCTATAATTTATAGAAGTCTCAACAATGCTGAAACTTCAGGCTTTTCTGAGATTCACTGGATCACTTAAGCGTAACCAACTCTAAAGTCAAAATTACAAAGCAGGTCATATACCTTAAACATCACAGGATATCCATTACCATTTCAAAACATCATCAGGAGGAAATACAGGACCAAACAAGACCAAAATCCAGCTGGGCAAACTCAAATCTCTGTATCTCCATGTCTGATGTCAAAACACTCTTCAGATATCCAACTCCTTTCAACTTCTCTGACTACAACAAACTTCTTTCTCCCGGGCTGGTTCCACTAGCAGCTTTCCTCAGCAGATATCTCATGGCTCTAGCATCTTTAACATCTTGGAGTCTCCAAAGTAACTTCAACTTTACAGCCTCTTGTTCCAGCGTATGAGATCCATACACAATCTTCTTGGCTTCTCAAAAGGTCACTTCTCCAGCTCTGCCCATTATAGCATTCCAGGTTCTGGATGACTCCACTCCACTGTTGTTATTCCTGGTGGTCCTCCCATGGCATCTTCAACAAGCTGGGGTTTTTCACTAAAACTAGGCTTCACAAACTGTCTTTCATAGGTTCCCTCAACTTCTCTGAATGGCCCCTTCAGTCCTAGGTTGTCAACTGCAACTGAAGCTGCACCTTCACCAATGACTTTTCCTGGCCTCTCATAGTGCCAAGCCTCAGTTGTTCTCCATGACACCTTTATACCTCCCAAACCAGTACCACCTGGGTCATTCTTACATATCACCAAATCCAGCTTACTGTATTCCAACTCCATCACTGCCTAAGCTTGGCTACCCTGGAATGTGCTCTGTAGATTGACCTTAAACTCAGAGATCTGCATGCCCCTGTCTTCTGAGTCCTGGGATTAAAGGCATGTACCATTACACTTGGACCGAAGCCGTTCTATACTTGGGACTTGCTCTGTACCACGCTGGCCTTGAACTCAGAGATCTGTTTGCCTTTCTCTCCTGAGAGCAAAGCTGTGCACCACCATGCCTAGGCCTAAGCTTTTCGTGGCCACTATGCCTCAAGATCTGGATCTCGGGTGTACTCTCCGTTTCTGGATTGTAGTTCATTTTAGATTAAAAGTCCAAATGAAAACAATAAGCAAGTCCCTTGCTCAACTGCAAAGGCATAAACAATAAGCTTAGCAGGGTAGGATCTTGCCCTTAATCTTTTTATCTCCTTGAACAGGGGATGCAGCATCATTCTAATTCCTGGTGCCCCTTTATTCTTTGAACCATACATTTAGTTTTTCCCCCTATGTTTGCTATGCTTCATCAAAAAGCTCTTTATGAGAGTAAACCCAGAGGACAAAGTCTATACTGGACTTTTCTGAGACTTCCTTTATCAATGCAATTAATTGAAATCTCTTTATCTTAGCTTCAGGTAGACACTTCAAACAAGGGCAAAAGCAGTCACACTCTTTACCAAAATACCATAAGAAAAGTTTCTAGGCCATATACTGCAATCCCTCTCCAGGTCTGTACAGTTCAAATCACCCTCAACACCAATATTTTCCATATTCCTACTAGGATGGCTATTTAAACCCCACATGAAGCATTCCACTGCTTTCCAAAGTCCCCAAATCCACAATCTTCCAAACAAAAGTATGGTTAGGTCCACCACAGCAATACCCCACTCCTGGTACCAACTTCTGTCTTAAGTTTTCTATTGCTGTGAAGAGACACCATAACCAAGGCAACTCTTATGAAGGACAACATTTAATTGGGGCTGGCTTACAGGTTCAGAGATTCAGTCCATTATAATCAAGGTGGGAGCATGGCAGTGTCCGGGCAGATGTTGGGCTGGAGGAGTCAAAAGATCTACATCTTGATCCAGAGGCAGACAGGAGAAGACTGGCTCCCACATGGCTAGGAGGAGGGTCTCAGAGTCCATCCCCACAGTGACACACTTCCTCCAATAAGGCCACATCTACTCTAATAAGACCACACCTCCTAATAGTGCCACTCCCTAGGCCAAGCGTATCATATACAAACCACTATACTATTCAAGTATATGAATGCTAGACTTTCTAAAAGTAATTGGAACTTCTCAGCCAGCTAGCTACTAACCCAGGAGCCTAGGAAACTTCTTAGCTTCCTATAGAAAAGAACTTGGAATAGAGTCATCAAAGGATTGTTGTAGTCACTCAGTGAGCTGACTCAAGAGGGATTGATTGGCCCACAGCCACAGCACTGCAGACCAAGCTCACAACAGGAGCACAGTCATTTCACTGGCATAGTCATTGTATTTAGTGACTTGTACCATTTCTGTAACCAAGTAGCAACTGAAGAGAAGAATATTGTATTCTGGCTTCAGTTCAAGGAGCTCATTCCATCATGACTGGGGAGACTTGGTAGTAGTCAGAGAAGATATGGATGCAGGAATGGGATGTTGGCTGGTCACATTATAACCACAGTCAAGAAGCAGAGAGCCATGCTATGCTTGGCTCATTTTCTATCTATTTACCCTAGATCCCAGGCCATGGAAAGGTATAGCCAACTTAGGTGGGTCTTTCTACCTCAGTCAACCTAATCTAGACACTCCCTCAGAGGCATGCTCAGCAGCTTGCATATGAGGCGATTTTAGAGCCTGTCAGGTTGACAATAGCTATTAACCATCATAGTTTCCCTACAAGGAACTGAGTCTCCCAGCATTTCCCATTCCGACTTCTGAACTTACCATGTCATATTGAGGAACAGACCTGGTCTCTTCACATTGCTCATGCCTCTGCCAACAGAAGATCAGCCTTGCAACACCAGTGTCCCACATGGATTTCCCATGATGGGAATCTATAAAAGATCTTTAAAGAGAGGTGGAGATGCTAGTAATTCACATCCATGACTGAGTCACAAGGATTTCACATAGGGAGAGAGGCTTGGAGTTGAACAGAGTTTGCACACCATCATTCCTAAGGTGAGTTCAACTTTTAAGCACAAGTATCTTGGTTATCAGATTAAATACAGAAGAGAAGGTCAGCCACTTACTGGGGCTGACATCAGAGGACATGGGTGCTTCCTCTTTCCATTAAGTCAGTGCATTCTGATATATAATCACACAAAAAGGGCATTTGACAGGGGAGATATATGTAGTGTTGGAGATGCTCAGTCCCTAACCATGAGCATTGAGCCAATATCTGAACTCATGTCAGCTTTATGCTGTATCTCCTTTGGCTAGACAGTATTATCTCGACACACTGTTCCTTCAGTGGAATCTTCTCACTGTTGGAAAGGAGTGAGCAATGACCCCAGTTTCATATAAATTTGTATGATTACATTATCCACTTAAAAGTTTTACCCCTTCCAAACTGTTCTAGTCAGGATTTCTATTGCTATAATAAAACACCATGACCAGGGCAACTTATAAATGGCTTTATTTGGGACTTATAGTTCCAGAAAGGTGAGTCTATCGGTCTATCACCATTGTGTTGGGGAGCCTGTGTGTGTGTGTGTGTGTGTGTAGGCATATATTTGTGTGTATTTTTGGGTATATTTGTATATTTGTGTGTATGTGTATATATATTTGTGTGTGCATATATATTATATATGTGATCTTAAAAATTGTGTGCATGTGTGTGTGCATGTGTGTGTGTGTGTGTGTGGTCAGGGGCCAACCCATGAGAGTTTATTCTCTCCTTCCACCACTCAGATCCTATGGGGTAAAGAACCCAGGTCATCCTGCCTGGCAGCAAGCACCTTTATCCATTGAGCCATCTCACAGGCTCCATTAATTGTTTTGCTACTGCCTAAAGGGTACGGATAACTTTAAGGTCAAGTCAGAGAACCCATAAGACAGGGAGAACCAGTTCTGAAGGTGCTGACCTCTGGAGCCTGTTTCAGTATGAAACTCTTCCTCAGTATGTACCAGAGGAGTGAGGCTTGACCAGAGACAGTGGGAGAGCTCTTGGCACTCATGCATCTGAGGTTGGGATCCAGAGACACAGAGCAGGAAGGAGAGATGAACATGAGGAGGGGACAAGTGAGAGCTTGGGGTTTAGTTGGACAAAACCTTTATCATCCCAGAAAGGATCAACTTTAAAAAAAATGTAGGGCTGGAGAGATGACTCAGTGGTTAAGAGCACTGACTGCTTTTCTGGAGGTCCTGAGTTCAATTCCCAGGAGTCACATGATGGCTCACAACCATCTGTAATGGAATCTAATGCCCTCTTTTGGTGTGCATAAAGACAGCTATGATAAAGTCATATACATAAAATAAATAAATCTTTAAATACATCTTTAAATAAATCAATGTAACTTTTTATTTTTATGTACGTGCAAGCATCCCCTGGAGCTGACGTTACAGGCAGTTGTAAACTACCTGAATTGGGTGTTGGGAACTGGACTTCAGTTGTCTACAAGGGCAGTGAGAGTTCTTAATTGCTGAGACATCTCTTTAGCCTCAGTAAGGCTCTCCTTTGGACACTGTGGATCACACATGGAGCAGGCCTAGACTCTGGAGAGGCTGAAGAGTGGCAGGAAATGCAGGTGCTGTGGGCCAGGGCTGCCTTGGATCAGTCATGTTATGAGGCAACAGCTGACCAGCTTCCTCTTCCCAAGGGTAAAGAAGGCCACTGCCACACTTCTACATTCTAAGCCTCACAGGAGACCTCCGAGTCTGAAACTAGCCAGGAAAGCCATGGTGGGAGCCATAGCTGTGGCTGGAAATCCCACTGAAATGGGAAGTTCTTAAGTCATGAGCTACAGCCACAGCAGTCCTCGGAGGGAACCTCATTGGACCAAATGGCTATATTCATAAAGGCAGAAGATTAAGTCAGAGATCTGAGCCTCCATTTTAAGCAGCAATGAGGGAATGCGCAACTGAAGGGTAAAACACGCAGGGGGAGAACACTGTTGAGGCCAATGACGAGCAACTAAGAAAAACCAGTGAGTCTTGAAGTTGGAGCCTCAGTCCATCACCGTGTTCCCGCCATACTGTATATGGAATGTTGGCTGGTTTTGGTTCTTAATTTGAGGCAGGATCTCACATCTATCAGGGAAGCCCTAAACTCCTTATGTAACCACAGATGACCTTAAATTTCTGATTCTCTTGCATCTACTGCCCAAGTTCTAGGATCCTAGGCACTTGTTAAAGTCTGTTAGTGGAATTTTATTTCTCAGTGCTGGAGCAGAGAGCCTGGTCTTGCCTCCTGAATGGGATCTTGAATGTCTTGTTCCAGAGTGCAGGTCCTCAGGATTGGGAAGTGGGGGGGGGGGGTGGTGCATCACAGATCTCTGAAAAAATTTGATAGTGTTTATAGCATTGACGTCACTTTAGGATGGGAACTAAGTCAGGACTTCTTAAGCTTCTCAACTTGTAGCTTCATTCCACCAGAGAAATTCTTCTGTGGCCCAGAGTTTACAGATATAAAAAAAAGGCATGCGTACCAAGCATCTAATGATAGCAAATCATAAAGGAATTCACTTAAAACAAGAGTTGGTTTAGAGCAATTGGTTTAGATAGAATTGTATTATTTATTGAAGAAAGGAAGTGTTTATTCAAATGACACGAATGTACTTATTTATTTGTACATGAATAATTAAATCCAGGTTGAAAATTTGATCCTGGGAGCATCTTTGATGCTTTCCAAAGCTGATACTTCACTTTTATTTATGTGTAAGAGTGTATGTCTATGTGAGTGTATGCTACATATGTGCAGGTGTTCATGGAGGTCTGAAGAGAGTGTCAGGGTCCTTGAAGCTGGAGTTACAGGTAGGTGTGAGCCACCCAGCCTGGATGCTGGGAGGCAAACCTGTATCCCCTGGAAGAGCAGTCCGCGCTCCACCATTGAACCTTCTCTTCAACCCTGATTTTAATTTTATATTCATCAACACTGAGAGCACTGCTTTGCATAAATACACAGTACAAGTATATTTAGGACGATTTCAGAAATTTTTAGCAATTCTGTTCTAATTCCAAGACCAAATTTATTTCACAATTTTTATGACACTCAGGTCAGCATACCAAATAGCAAGTTTTGAAATCAAATGTTTTGACATACTCCAACTGGAAGATGTACTAGTTTGATATTCACATGCAAACAGAGGCAGCAGAAAAACACCAGACGCCTTTGCCTTCCACAGACCATCACGAGTAGAGAAGACGTCGCATGCACTGTAAACACTGTGGTTCTAAGACGCGGTAGGCTAGAAGGTGAGCTGAGGTGCTCAGGTGTGTTTGCAGGCACTCAACGCATGGGCATGCACGGTGCAAGGTGCCTGTTTGGAGCATCTAGACCCAAGGCTGCAGTCAAAGGGCACAATGCAGCATGGGGTAAGCACTGCCAGAAACACCCAACTCAGACTGAGCAAGAAAAGTGGAAAATACAAATCAGTACTATACTATGCTAAGGAACGACACAACTGCGCATCATACAGGTGCTAACATGTGGATAGGGGACTATACAAACAAATTCATGGCAAAAAGTCTATACATTTAACAAAAAGAAAACAAAACAAACAAAATCCCAAAAAGGAACAAGATCCTTGAAAAATAATGCATCAAATCTGAAGAAAACAATTAACAACTTAAAAAAAGTTTCCTCTCTTGAAAGACTAAATTGTCTCTCTGGTTTTAGGCCACTGTGAGGTGAGCAGCTTTGCCCCACACGGCTCCTGGCATGATCTTTCACCTGACCTCACCCGGAAAGAGCCATGTGACCATGGACTGAAAGGCCTGAGATCAAACCAAGTCAGCCACACCCGAACACAGAGCACATACCTCACCTTTGTCATAGCTGTGAAGCCTGGTAAACTTTGAACCACATGGGAAGGGAAAGAAAGAGAAGAGAGGGGGAGTTATACAGTGAGATCATGTCCAAATAATGAACAACACCCTACCCCCCAGAACAACAACAGCAAAACCACAGCTGCAGCCTGGGGGAGGTAAAGACAGGAAATGCAGGCCCAGGAGACAGAAGTTGTTCTGTGGCTATTAACCTAACTTCAACAGTTTTCTTTATGCCACGTTATTAAGGCAATGAAAAGCCACATTGGAGTAGATCTTTTAACAAGTACATAGAAACATTTGTGTCACTACATAAAGAACTTTGTAAATCAAGAGAGCAAAACCAGGTGTGTTGGTGGGTTGGCTACTTTTCTGTTAACTTGACACAAGTTAGGGTCATTTTGGAAGAGTTTGGCACCAATTGAGGAAATGCCCCCATCAGACTGGTCTGTGGTGGGGTTTCTTGAGTGATGACTGATGGGAGAGGGGCCAGCTCACTGGGGTGGGTGCTACCCCTAGGCTGTTGGTCCTGGGTTCTCTCACTGGGGGGGGGGGGATGCTGCCCTGGACTGGTGGTCCTGGGTTCTAAGAAGGCAGTTTCTGAGTCAGCTGTGAGGAGCAAGCCGGCAAGCAGTGGTTCTCCACTGCCTCTGCAGCAGCTCCTGTTTCCAGGTTCCAGCCCTGACTTCCCTTGGTGACGACAGGGTAGATGACAAGCTGCTTTGAGTCTTTATTCACAGCAAAAGAAAGCCTGGCTAAAACTGATGGTACACATCTGTAATCCCAGCACTCAGGAGGCAGAACTGATGCAAGTTTAAGGTCAGCCTGTTCTACACTGAGAATCCAGCCCATCTGGGGAGACTGAGATAAGATTCTAGCAAATACTACTACTACTACTACGACTACGACTACGACTACGACTACTACTACTACCACTACTACTAATAATAATTTGCTTTTTAAAAAGGCCAAAAGACTTGAACATACATTATACAAAACGATGTTAAAAATCTGTTTTTTTTTTAAAGGTGTTTACCTGTATTGCTCATTGGAAAATGAAGATTGATCCACACTAATGCCTTGCTGGCTATATTGTTAGTAAGACTGTGGCAAGAACAGAATCCTCACACTGGTAGTGGGACTCTGAGATGATACAATTCTCAGGAATCCAGTTGACAATTTCTTATAAAACTGGTCATAGGGGCTGGAGAGAACTCAGACCTTGAGAGCACTGGCTGTCCTTCCAGGGGACACAGTTCAATTCCCAGCACTCACACAGAGTTCACAACTGCTTGAAACTCAAGATACAGGGGTTGTGATGCCCTTCTGGCTTCTGTGAGCACTGCATGTGCATGGTGTGCAGATAGACACAAGGCAAAACATCTGTACACACACATACACACACACAAAAAAAAACAATTTAAAATTTTTAGAGAGGTATCTTCCCACCCAGCTCTGAGGTAATCAAGGATTGATGCCGAATCTTGGACTGCAGCTGTCTCCTGAGAGTCAGACTAGCTCTGTGTAGTTAACCATCTTGGAAGTATGAGGCTGTGCTGGGTCTATCAGGACTAAGACACCAGGGTATACCCCACCCTGAACCCAATGTCTACACTAGGGAAGGGTCTACATCCTCAAAAGAGCTGACATGTCACTGCACTGTGCTTTTAACATCATCCCCTTCTTATGAGCATAAGTGGAATATATATAACATCTATTTATATATAATATAGATATATAAATAACAAATATACAAACAAATAAATAAAAATTAAAAGGAAAGCCAGGCAGTGGTGGCCCATGCCTTTAATCCCAGCACTTGGGAGGCAGAGGCAGGCGGATTTCTGAGTTCCAGGCTAGCCTGGTCTACAGAGTGAGTTCTAGGACAGCCAGGGTTACACACACACACACACACACACACACACACACACACACACACAAAAACCTGTCTCAAAAAACAAAAACAAAACCTCAAAGAAAGGAAAAGGGTTACCTTGCCCCATGAATATGCCATCCCTTCATGAATATTCATTAAAAATGTCCTAAAATCACCAGGCAGTAGTGGTGCATGCTTCTAATCCCAGCACTCGGAAGGCACAGACAGGTGGATCTCTGAGTATGAGGCCAGCCTGGTCAACAGAGCGATTTCTAGAACAGCCAGACCACACAGAGAAATCCCGTCTCAAAAAAAAACCAAAACCAAAACCAAATTGAAAAATTTGTAAAATCCACAACCCAGAACTTTCTAGACTGTTCCTGGCCATGGTGCAGGTCTCTCCTGACTTTTCTTAGCTTTAGCTCTTCAGCTCTGACTGCCCATATCATTCAACTGAATTCTTCAAGGAGATAATAACTGAGAGACCCCAAGAACATCATGGTGCCACAATTCCAATAGATATTTATCAGTAAGAAATGGAAACATGCTGGGTGGTGGTGGCACATGCCTTTAATTCTTACACTCAGGAGGCAGGTCTTTGTGAGTTCAAGGCCAGCTTGGCCTACAGTGCAAGCTCTGGGATGGCTAGAGCTACTCCTAGAAACCCTGTCTTGAAAAAACCAAAAAAAAAAAACCAAAAAAAAAAAAAAAAAAAAAAACCAAACCAACAACAAAAAATGAAATGAAAACACAGGTCCACACAATGATTTGTCCACAAATGCCCATAGTAGCTTTATTCAAAATATTTTCACGCTGGAAATAACCCCAAATATCTATCAGCAGATACACAGATTGGCCAATAGTAGTATATTACTTAGTATGAGTATATTATAATAGGAATATTACTTACCAATAAAATACAATAGCACACATGTCAAAACATGTTAAGCTAAAAATAAAACTTCAACACAGGAGTATAGCTCATCTGATGAAACTTAAATGAATATAATAGAACACACAAAATCAATCCCCAGGGACAGAATAGATAAGTGACTATCTGGTTTGCACATGGGGGTAGAGGGTGACCCGCTAACTGCAAAGACAGTGCATGAGCTGGTGATGGATGTTCTGTCTTGACTGGGAGTGACGCTGGCACTGGTACAGAAATGTCAAGACTGAAGTGTGCAGTCAGGACAGGCACATTTAACTTTATGAAAGCAACCACACAGCGAGGCAGAAAATGAGCCACCGACCCAGTGCCTGCCTTAAGAGATGGATGTGCACTAAGTTTCTGTTTCCTTAGCAGCATGGTAAGGGTCAAATTTTCATCTGATGAATGGCTAAGTAAAATTATAATATTCAAAGAGACAGCCATGAATGGTGGAGATTAACAAACGCTATGAGAGAAGCTGGCTCCATCGGAGGGCACACCCAGCTTCAAGCCACATGACTACTCGGACACAAGTCTGACCAGGGGGCTGAATCAAATGTGAAGTCTCTTATTAAATTTAAGAAAATCTCATTATAAAAAGACAAATGGTTACAAGCTCATTACAAGGATCTGATAGGTTCGATTTAGGAGTTCACTGTTGACGAAACTGGAATATAACTTATTTTAAAATGCTATTGCACTTAGAATTAATGAAAGCTTTCAACTTGACTTTGGAGAATAGGAAGAAAACTATTTTGTCAGGCTGGGGATGACTGAGGGCCTTAAACACGCCCTGCACGCCCCTCTATCAGCCTATATCCTGCCCTGAACAATTATCTTCACTGTATCTTCACAAAGTAAATATTACAACAAATTTTTGTGAATATTTTTCTTCCTATACAAAACCCTGGTAAAGCCTGGGCTATATACACTTCCTGTCCTTAAGTTTACTCTATTTCAGGGTAAAGACGGGCTTCTATTTTGCCTCTCAATTTTACTATAGACTGGTTTATGGCACATTTTTAAAAAGAACACTAGAGCAACAAAAATACTAGCAACTTTACCTTATTAGAGATAATTCACAGTGAGCAGCGTCTTGTCTTCAACTTTCCTTACATATTTCTGTAACTCATCTCAATGTTTTTCACCCTCCACCATGAAGTGAAAGCAGGCCCCTCCACTCTCCTACTGAGGGCTTAGCAGAAGGCTCACCTCGATCATCACATAACCCAGAAAACAAGAGCCACCATTCTCTGTGCTTGATCCTGTTGGGCAGCAGTGACTCATTCCCAGGGCAGGAGAGAGCAAGACTGCAAAGGGCACCTGCTCTGACTCACACAGTCCTAACTCCAAGGCTCTTGGGGATCTGAGGTGAGGCTGAAGGCTAACCACTCAGGTGCCTCTGAAATTTTATTTAGTTCTTCTTTATTACACACACACACACACACACACACACCACATTTCAATCATATCCACTCTACCTTTCTTATGCCCAACTTTTCCCACATACCACCTCATCTCTCTCTGATTTTCCTATCTTCTTTTTCTTTATAAGCCAGAGTGCAATCAGTGCAGCCCCTGGCCTGGGAGGCAACCTGGTGGTGCAAAAGCAAAAGAGAATGCACCACTGCAAATGGACTCTCCTTTCCCTAGTAATCATCAACTGTCAAAAGCTCCGAGCTAGAGCTGGGACCCTCTGAGCGCCCATACCCTATCCATCCACGCTGGGATGCTGACTGGTTGGATCACATGCTGGCAGCCACAGCTAGTGAGCTTCCAAGCACAAAGGCCCCTTGTGTCCAGAGACTTGCAGCATCTCTCCTGGCCTCTTCTTTCTCTCTCTCTCTCTCTCTCTCTCTCTCTCTCTCTCTCTCTCTCTCTCTCTCTCTCTCTCTCCCTTCCTCCCTCTCTCCCTCCCTCTCTCTCTGCCTCCTCTTCCTTGGGGGTTAGGGGTAATGGAGATTTCCCATTTTGTGTGTGGTGGGGAAGAAGGGCAAATACTTTTTCGTGATATAGTACCTTAAGTGTATCTTAAGGATCCTTTTGTATGCATAGCACACTAAGAGCTAGGTGTCTGATTCATCCAACATCCTAACCAGTCCATGTCTTAGTGATGCTGATGTGTTCAGAGCCCAAGGTTCCAGTGGGTGGTATATCCAGGAAAAGGGAAGTCTAGATCCGAATACAGAGCCTCTTTATTTCTTTTTTTTTTTTTTTTTTTTTTTGCCTCTTTATTTCTTGTTGCCACTTCCTCAGAGTACCAGCTGCTATGACTGACGTTGCGTGCAGTGCAGTGTGACTGGGCATTTGGGATGCTCTCAGTTTCTATAACCATCACCTCTACGCCTTCAAAGTGACCCCAGTGCACACAAAGGATGTTTTGTGCTATAACATTTAAGTGGATAATAGCAGTTATGATCAACTTTTATTGTTGTTTGCATAAATAGCCATTAGAATAACTTTATAAAAATGTATCTTCTCCCCTAGCAAACGTACTTAGCTCACAACACCCACCTTTCTTCATGTTTTTCTGCAGAGGCAGTGGGAAGAAAGGGAAGAAATGGAAGATGAGGTTTAAAAGTGTATCTCAGGTAGACTTAAGTTCTTGGCAATTATTCCCTTCATTAAAAAAAGTCAGCTTTGTAAGTGAGAAATATGTCAAAAGTACAGTGCATCCACTTTATTAAAAACAATGTCACCTGGGTGCCACAAGTTTATATCTAGCATTATCCAGATTCATGGCTGTAGGGTTATTAAACAGTGGTTTTAAACGACACACATCATGCTGGGCAGTGGTGATGTACACCTTTGATCCCAGCAGGGGCAGGCAAATATGAGTTCAAGGCCAGCCCAGTCTACAGAGTGAGTTCCAGGACAGTTAGGGCTATGCAGAGAAACCCTGTCTCAAAAATAAAATAAAATAAAATAAAATAAAATAAAATAAAATATGACACTTACCAAGATCTTAGGTTAAATAATCTCCTATCTGGACTGAATCATGGAAGAGCTGACATTTAAAAAATTACCATTTATTTATTCATTTATTAAAACCTGATAACACCCCAGAGAGTAAGGTGCCTATGTATAGGAAGAAAATATAATCTTATTACATCAGTCATTAAGTAAATCATATACATTGCCACTCATGTATCAGCCTGCTTGGACTGATATTCCTATTTGAATGACGTCCTGCAATCCTGCAGCACTGCTGTGGAGCCAGCGGCTCCTGGAACATCTTCATATTTAGGGTTTCCTGGCTAGCCTCAGTATTGTTAAGCACAATGGTACTTTTTCCCTTAATGAGTATGCATGGATTAAGGCAAAAGGACACAGACCAGCTTCTTCAGCAGCTCATTTTCTATCGTATTTGAAGATGCTGTTGGGGCTGTACAGGCTGCACATCAGCTGGCTGGAAAGACACAAGTTGTCTCAGGACCAATGTCGGACAATTAACCAAGAGATTACAATCCTCCCAGGGCCTTCCCACTGCTCAGCATTGGGACCGTTCCTCAGCACGACACTCAAGCAATGCTGACATTCAAATGACACCCCTTATTTGCTATATTGCTCGACCGTGTGTAGATTATTTTCTTATTTAAAATCGTTAATAATTGGGAAATAATCTACTTGTTCTTTGTAAACTCTTCATTGCATAACTTTTTGCTTTTACAGCCATTTTCTGCAAGGCCGTTGGATTCTTTTTCTGTCATGTTTTTCACATAACTATGTGGTCCTTTCCCTTCAAAAGAGGAAGGATTCTTAAAAGATCCTCCAATTCTATCCCACAATGTGAAATACTGCCCATAGTTATAGTCAAAGAACATGTGGTGGTCTGTGTGATGAGCTGACCCGTTAATAAATGGCCTTAAGATCTGGGGAACCCGAAAATCGCCGTCATGAATAGAAATTGTCCATACATTAACCAACACATATAAACCTAAGTAGACCACCTTGTGCAGTGGAAAGACAAAGGGGTATATATGGTAAGGCAGACTCTGAAGGAAGCCGTCCACAGGGTGAAAAGCATGACTTGCAAATGGCGTAGGGATCTTCCAAATATGATGAGGTTTATGTATGTGCTGAGGAGGAAAGGGATAAGGTTAGACCCATGTGCTCCGCCTGAGGCAAGGGCAGACTTAGCTTCCACTCCTGGTACAGACAGGAATTGGCAAAGTCGCTCCTCTTTACCCGCGAGTTTGAAATTGTCAGACAGTTTGAATTATAAGACCCACAAAGTAAAATATAAATAAAATGTGTGGGGGGCCGATGATGGCTGGCGGCTAGAATAGCTGGGGCATTTATACAGACAAGGGAAGCCTTAGAATCTGGAGTACAACGGTATACCACCGAACAGTGGGACATCGCCCCTTCTTTCCCCTCTGAATGATTTGCTACCTTGTAGACCAGTCTATGGTGCAGGCCTCTATGAATCCAGTAGATCAACATGTCCGTGAAAAAGAGGAAGGAGATCACGCTCACGATGAGATGAATCCAGCCTGAAGGAGAGCACACAGAAGAAGAGTCAGAGTTGGCCTCCAGGTTACTGTTCCCTTTCCGTGGGTCCACAAAATGCAGAAGGGGATCCCAAACTCAAACCTGAGCAACTCATCGTAGGTTCTTCTACAACTGGCTACTTTCCTCCACCCCCCTCCTCCTCCTCTTCTTCTTTCTTCTCTTCTCTCTCCTCCTCACCAAACAATTTCAAATGTTCTATCTTTCGTAATATTTAAATTTTTACCTGCTATACAAAACCATAAAAATTGCCCATACAGTATTTTTTTCAGTTTATGATTTAACTTTATTATTGTTGTTGTTGCTGTTGTTTTGTTTTGTTTTCTGAGACAGGGTTTCTCTGTGTGGCCCCAGCTGTCCTAACACTCACTCTACAGACCAGGGTGGACTGGAACTCAGAGATCCACCTGTCTCTGCCTCCTGATTAAAGGGGGTGGTGTACGACTAAGCCCTGGTATTATTATTTTTAATCATGCGCGCGCATGTAAATGCAGAGGCTCTGGCTCCCTGCGGCTGGAGTTACTGGCAGTTGTGATCCATCCACGTGGGTGCTGGGATCTGAACTTGGGTCCTCTTAACTGCTGAGCCATCTTTCTGGCACAAGTATTTCTTAAAGTACAAAGATACCCACGGGACAGGACAGCCCCACTGCCTCCCTTCCTATGAGCTTTCCTAAGTTCTACCGTTGTGCACTACCTCCTTGCCTGGAGCTTGACTCCCCACTAAACACCTTAGCTCCAGAAACTCACTCCATAGTGAGCCTCTTTCTGGGATTTCCAGCCTCATCCTCCCGGGACTTTGTCCACCGGGCCAATGCATTCAACCTCCCTCCAGGGTCTATGGCATCTTACCCCTGACTCGGGCTCACGCCGTCCTCAGTGTCTAGAATTCCCTCTCTTTGATTTTGCTCATTCTCTCACCCACTGTCAAAGCCTGTTCTAAATAAGAACCTCCATCTTTGAAAACATACTCTGGTATCAGCATACCTGGGCTCAAGCCTCTGACTGACCCTCTATTTGCTGGGCTTATAAGCAGGTTCCTGACTCTCTGGTCCCTACTGTGCCCCTTTCTAAGAGCAGCCCAGCAACAAGACCTGCTCTGCAGAGCTGCTGAGGAAAAGCAGTGGGCTGACACAGGGCAAAGCCGAGAACTGCTGCTGGCCTGTCAGCCTCTGTCAATGCCTCTCTTCCTGCCTGTGTTCTGGATGTCAGGAATGAGTCTTCAGGTAAAACTTCAGAATGGTATAGAAGGCACTGAGCGAGATTGCTTTTAAGAAAAATAAAATCTAAAGCTCTAAATGTAAGGGTCAATTTCTAAATTCTGGACAGAGTCGATGAACTACTATATCTAATATTCTCTATGACAATATCTACAGAGATGAAACATCAGAATGTAGAGTACATACATGTGCAGTATTGCATTTCTGCAATGTAATCAAGGAGCTGGGCAGGCACAGATGAAAGGGAAGACATGACAGACAGGGAGAAGAACACACAGACAGGTGACTTTCAGCAACTCTCACATACTACAGGAATTCCTTTCCCAGTAGTTTGAACAATCATAGGGAACAAATACATGGGCCCATCCCTCATCAGGATCCCCTAAGGCATCCAGAACTGACTTTAGAAATGACAGTGAAGTTAAGGAAGTGCATGTGTGTGGCAAGACATGAAGGGAAGAAAGTTGGACGGTCCAAACAACTGGACAGTTTGAAAGAAAAGAGAAAAAGGCAGGGTTGGCACTTTAAGGAAAGTAACTGTATGCAGGCATACTCTGCACATTTAAGGCCAGCCTGGGCTACCTAGTAAGACCCTGTCAAGAAAGAAGGAAGAAAAGGAAAAAGAGGGGGAGAGTGGGGAGGGAAGGAAGAAACGAGGGGAAGAAAGGAAAGGAGAGGAGAAGGGAGGAAGGTAAGCAGGCTGGCAGATTCTTAGAAGTAATAACAACCACACAAGGCCAGGTGTGGTAACACAGATTTGGAATCTCAGCACTGGGGCGGTAGAAACAGCCAGCCAGACTAGACAAGCCAATTAGAGACTCTGTCTAGACTTGGCCCAGTGGTACAGCCCTTACTCCCAGCACTTGGGGAGGCAGAGGTGGACGGATCTCTGTGTGTTTGGGGCTAGCCTGCTTCTCCTTAAGTGAGTTCCAGGCCCCAGACTACACATCAAGGCCTTGTCTCACCACAAACACAACAAACAAACAAAAAAACCCAGAAGGTAAAGAGTAATCCTGAAGATGACATTTGAGGTAGCCCTTGGCCTTTTGTGCACATGAACACACACACACACACACACACACACACACCAAACAACAGACAGGGGGACAAAGGGGAAGAGAGAGGAGCCCCACCAACTCGCATTTGAGTCTCCTGGTCTCTGCTCACCATTTGGGAAGTGTCCTATGTCATCATAGAGCTTGCTGTAACCTCTAAGCTCCAGCAGGAACAGTGCAACTGTCGGGATGCTGATCCAGGGCAAAGACTTGACCGTGAACATGATCTCTCGATGGACTTGATTCTGAAGACCAAAGTCCCAGTTATTTAAAAGTCACAGAAACCTGTTCAACACAACTGTCATAAAGTTGACTGGGGGTAGATTTTTAAATGTTCTGTCTGTTCTTGGGATCTAACTCACATCAGGCAAGAACTCTATCACTGAACTATGGTATGGTCCTACCCCTCAACCCTTTCTCTCTTTCCCTCAGATTTTATTTATATTTATTTATTTATTTATTTAGTCCCCCCCCCCCCCCCCGAGACAGGGTTTCTCTGTGTAGCCCTGGCTGTCCTGGAACTCACTCTGTAGACCAGGCTGGCCTCGAATTCAGAAATCCGCCTGCCTCTGCCTCCCAAGTGCTGGGATTACAGGCATGCACCGCCACAACCTGGCTCAGATTTTATTTTTAAGTGTGTGTGTGTGTGTGTGTATGTGTGTGTGTGTGTAGACAGGAGCATGTGAGTGCACTGTCTGCAGAGGCCAAAAGATTCCAGGAAGCTGGTGTTTCAGGTAGCTGTGCGTTGGGTACTACGACCAAACCTGGGTCCTCTGCAGAAGCAAAAAGACACTCTTAACTGTTACGCTCACCTTTCAGGTCCACTAAGTTCTCTTTTATACTAAAAGGCTTACTTTCAAAACTCCCTTGGAGATTTCAATGCATGGGAAAGTAGAAGGAAAACATTCCTTGATACCAACCAAAAGCAGCAAGTGCCTTCACTTCTGAATTCCTGTCTCTTCCACGCCACATCTGTCTGCTGAGTTTCTGTTTATGGAATAATCTTTAAATGAACTTCCCTCCCCAGCTCCTTTCAGCGCAGAGACTGTCTGACAAATACCAGGATCGGTCACAGAGAACTGTTCCAAGCTGATTAGGAACAAGTCTCACGTGCTGAACTTGGATCTCCGACTCAGCCACAGGAAAACACACATGATAAAAACACCTTTCCCCTTGCAAAAGCTGGAGAGTAAAATATTCCCACGAGCACAATAATTACAAGCCTACATCCACTCAGCGGGATCTGCAAAATCGTTCTCATCTATCTTACCGGGTGAAGTAAGATCCCAGGCTAACAAAAATCAACAATATCCCCTTATTAATAAGAATACAAGAAGGAAAGAGGGGATTGATCCTTATAAAAATATCCAACCCCTTCAGGGGGCTTGACTTCAGAAATGTTATTTACATATTACTCAAAGATTCACAAATAAACATTATTTTTATGGTCACAGAAGTGGGAAAAGTCTCTTACCTTTAAAAACTGTGGGTGTTTCATTAAGGAATGATCATAGACAAAATAATAGCTGAGGGTCGCACACAAGAAGTAGAGAATATAAGCACCCAGGTTCGTGACGATCAGGAGACTAATAGTTTGTCGGATGATGTTGTCCTCTGGCCACGTGGCTGGATACACATATGGCGTGAAGAAGTAGTAATCGGCGGCACTGAGGACCAGGTCCATCGCGGCCCCTGCAGGACAAAGGGGTGGCAATTCACTCCTCGCCCTCTACAACTTCTCTGCAAAGCCATGTATACCGTTTCCAGACTAAGAACAACCTTATATAGCATAGATGTGCCCAACAGCCTCCCCAGGTGCGATCTCTAGCAGCAGAGTGTATCAATGAATGTATCATCCCGAATCTGACCTCGTCCTACTTTAAACATTGTTGCAATTAGACACTGATCACAAGGCAGGGTCAGGAGTCCCAAATGATAGGAATGCCTTTGAACAGATTTCTTCTCCGTTTATCACCCTAAGTTTTGGCTTACTCACTAGTTATCACCACAGATGCCTTTAGTGATTTTTCCCATGAGGGTTCACAACATAGCTACCCATTCTATCACACTAGCCTCACCCACACTCCCTTACTAACTTTCCGGAAGTTTCTCATTCATACCACCAGAAGCAACAAGATCAATGTTTAGCATTTCTTCAAGAGTAGCCTCCCTGCGTTATGCGTGGCCTGATGGGGTTAAGTATCAATGTCTTTTTTAGTGTTCGAAAATCCTTCAGTTGGTCTGGGGAGATGGCTTAGTCAGTCTACCAAGTGCTTGCCTTGCAAATGGGAGGGTCTGAGTTTGCATCCCCGGGACGAAGGTGAAAAGCAGAGCATGGTGGCTTGTGTCTAAATAATCCCCTGATGGCTAGATAGGAAGGACAGACAGGAGGATCCTGCAACTTCCTCGTCAACTAGCTCGGCCTACCTAGGAGAGCTTTAGGCCAATGAAAGCCGCTATTTCACATAAAAGATGAAAGACACCTAGGGACCGTGCACATATGCGTGCACACGCGTGTACACACACACACACACACACACACACAGAAACATGGAAAAATCTTTCAATTATTGGCTGGCTTATCCCTGTCTGCTCACATGATAAACATTTTTTTTAAGATTTATCTTTATTTTATTGTGTATATGTTTGCCTAACTATTGATCACACGAGTGCAGGTGTCTGCGAGGATAGGAGAATGTATTGACTCCCCTGGAGCTGGTGGGTGTAAGACACCTCATGTGAACAGTGGGAGCTGGACCTGGGTCCTCTGCAAGTGTTTTCAACTGCTGAGGAATCTCTCTGGCCTCCCTAAACGTTTATTTACGCTCATCTACCAACACCGCTTTGTGTAGAAAGTAATTTTGAGAATAGATCTTTATGGATGAACTATTCTAGGAAATGATGATTGCCTGGCCTATGTTTCCTATGCAGGAAGTACATAAATGCCTGCTTTTCTAAGCACACCACTGCTTGGTAAGAAAGGTTGTCTTGTAGTTACAGTGGAGGAAAAGAAAATGCTATAAGCATCCTTGTTTTTTTAAAAAAAGACGTATTTACTTATTTTTTGTATGCGAGTACACTGTAGCTGTCTTCAGACACACCTGAAGTGGACATCGGATCCCATTACAGATGGTTGTGAGCTATTATGTGGTTGCTGGGAATTGAACTCAGGACCTCTGAAAGAGCAGTCTGTGCTCTTAACCACTGAGCCATCATCTCTCCAGCTCTATAAACATCCTTTTTAGCATGAAGTTAAGGAGAAGGATGTACAGAAGACTTGTCTGGGCATAAGGAGAGCTCCCAAGGACCTCTCACTAGACTTTTAGATATTTTCTAACCCCTCCCTACTTAATGCTGTTATTAGTGTGCACCAGCCTATTCACGCTTCCTGGTTCTGCATTTACGCCATTTGGTTTCAGGATCAACACAGCCTCTGGTGATACCTGTTTACTTGTTTGTTTGTTTGCTTGTTTTCGAGACAGGGTTTCTCTGTATAGCCCTGGCTGTCCTGGAACTCACTCTGTAGACCAGGCTGGCCTCGAACTCAAAAATCCGCCTGCCTCTGCCTCCCAGAGTGCTGGGATTATAGGCGTGCGCCACCACCGCCTGGCTACCTGTTTACTTTTTTATTGTCAAGTCTACTTTATTGACTAGTATTTCATTTTCCTCTCCTAGGCCATATTTTGGTAGTTACTTCCAGTTAAACACCAACCATTTGTCTTGCCAATCCGTAAGTCATGTATGGTGTTAGTTCCTAGGCTCTCTCAGTAGGATTCAGCAGACACAGCGTACACCAGCATCCCCCCAATCCTGTCCTGTGCAGTAGTGACAGACAGCAGGCTTCATCCTTGCTGCTACCCACAGGCTATCTTTGGATACTTCTGACCTGGCCTTGTGAGGTAAATCAAAAGTTAACAAAACAAAACAAAAAAAGAAAACAACTAAACACTGCCCGAAGGCACAGGCAGGAGTACCTGGTATTTGACAGAGAGGCAAGGGTTGCGTCAGTCCCTGGGAAGTCACTTGGCGTCAGGATCTACCATCAGACAAGGGTGAGGGCTGAACCTACGGGGAAAAAAACTGTTTGGATCTCAAGACTTCCAGGCTTGGAATAGCAGCGACTGCCCCTATTCTAAGTAAACTTGTACAGGCCCGGAGGCTTCCAAGAAGACGCTGTATGTGGTAACCTGGTGCAGGTTGTTCAACTGCTCTCCACAGGTACTGAGCTGCTTGGTGCATCCTCAAACAATGCCAACTGGCAGTGCCAGTTTCTCCACGACCTCTGGAATATCTTCAACTCAATAGGAAAGAAAAGATATCTTGGTGCATACTGACTCCATATTCACCTCAGGTGACAATGAGCACAACTTCACATATTTGTAACACATTACGCTTTTCCTGTGAATGCACCGTGTCTCTATCCTTTGATCACTTTTACCCAGGATTTTTCAGTCTCTTCATTAAAAGCCTTTCTACCACCCCCCCACCTCCCACCTCCCCCACCCCCGGCCCACCCAACCTTCTCCCTACAGCTCATTACTCGGACCACACCCCCTCTCCACCTTCTCAAGCGGCCAAATCCAGAAGTCTATAGCATCAAGCCCAGCTAGGAGCTGTGTGCTAAGGGGCTTAGCCCTTTGCTTCTGGAATGAGCCCCACACGCTCTCTCTCTCTCATCTCGTTCTGAGAACCTTAAATTACATTAAATGTCAGGGGCTTGTTTCTCCACCATGTATACCACCCACATGGTCATATAATAATTTTGTACATAATTTTAAGGGTTCAACCCCTTAAAGTCAAAGAGAGCCCGTGGACTCTAAGTTAAATGGATAGTATTGCTTGGAACTGAAGTTTACATTAAATATTATACTGCCTTTGCAGAAAATAAACAACAACTTTCTTTTCTTTAAAACATGGCTGTCAATAAAATGGGCCTGGGGTGTAATCCAGTGCCATTCCTTTAGCCTTGTATGTCTAAGGCCTTGATCCCTTCCCCAGCATCAGATAAATAAGTAAATAAATATATAAACACACCATTATACTTAAATGACTTAAAACTATTACATTTTTCTTAACCAAAAAAAGTACATAAACAATAGCTATCATTTATATATTTAAAAAAAACACTACATATTCTTTTAAGACCCCCCCCCATTCTCACCCCCTTTGGCTATGTGACCTGAAACTTGGATTCTCCTGCTTCAGTCTCCATAGCTCTTGGATGTTCTCCAGAGTCTCTCCTCTGGCCTTTACACATTTGGAGGGGTAATGGAAAGGTTCTCCCATCAGTTTCTCACAAGTATGTATGCATATATTCTTAAAACACAGGTCAGTGAAGGCGCAATGACTTAACTTTGTTCTGTAAGGCACGGTGCCTGCTCTACACAACATTACCTCTCTAGAGTCACACACAGGGAATTCTGAGTTTCCCACATTCCTTGTATTACGCGATAAATGTAAAAAGTCGGTAAAAGATCAGAAGGCAAGCACTTTAACACAACAATCGATAATGCAAACTCAGCTAACACACAGCGTCCAACTAACTTCGCCATCGAGGCCCTGTTTCTACATGTACATCCTTCTAATTTACTCGGCAATAAAGCAGGGATGCCAGTTTGAGTGACTTCGTAATGATGCTTAGCTTAAAGTATACATGCTGCCCCTTATAGTCTTCAACAAGGCAGGGAGTGTCGGCCCACCACCCTCCCTAGGCCGCAGTCAGACGCTGGTTCGCAACCTGGTGCCTTCTCCAGGAGGAGCCGGTGGCAAAGCGAATCACCAGCGTTTCCCACTTCACCCTGGATGTGGGGTCCACAGCAGGCAGGCAACCTTTAGCACTGGCAGGAACCCATCTCTGCCGGGCCAGGGTTCTTCCCCGCCCCCACATAGCATAGCCTTGTCCCCCATCGCAGGCCCCAGGGCCCACGGTGTCGGCCAAGCCACCCCCACCACCCCCATGCCACCTGCGCTTTTAGCAGGGACGGCCACGCAGGTGCGGAGGATGCCGTACCAGTGCTGGGCACCCAGGGATCCCTCGAGATCGCTCGCAGGTCCTCCCACTCGCGGCTGCCCAGCTGCCAGCGAACGGAACTTACCTGGCAGGCCCAGCTGCTCCGTAACCCGCTGCTGTACAGCTTAAGGAGCACAGGAGCTGGGGAGCTAGAGACACCGCCCGCTCAGCAGAGCTCCGCCCACGTGCAGGCAGGCCGCCAATCAGCGGCCGGCGCCATAAGCTGATGTGACGGCGGATCGCGCGACCTGAACCCGCGCGGTCGCGGCGGTCACGTGGTCTCCGCGTACGAGCCCCACCCCCAGGTCCACTCAGCCGGGACTATCCAGGCGCTTCTAGGCGCTGCTGCGTGCGGGGCGAAGCGTGCTTTCCTTCCCACTTTCTTCCCGCCCAGCAAGTTGACGAGAAATCGTGCAAAGGACCCGGGATGAGTGCGAAATGACAGCATGAAAGAGGATTAGTGACGTTTCCTTTGATGTTAATGGCGGAGTCTTTTGTCCTATTCCTGTGGCCTCAAACATTCATCTATCTGCAGTTATTCTTCACTTCCCTGCAAGTCCTCTTATGCACCATTAAGATATGTAAATTGTAAGTTATGTGTAGCAGAGTTAATTTTTAAAACAATTATTAACGGCGATTAAAAAAAAAGAAAAAGATTATGATCTGATCCAACCGGTTTACATAGGCAAAGATAGAAAAAACAAACAAACAAATAAATGAATTTAAAGATAAAATTGGCTAATTATGTTTCGTGAATGTAGACAGCAATGTATTCTATAAAATACAAGAGCAGTATATATAAAGATATATAAAAATATAAAATAAGAGCAGTGGAGATCAGCCATATTGACCAAAAGGAAAAGAACCTAAAAAGAAGAAAGGCCCAAAAGATGAGTGCTTCAAAGATACTTCAGAGAGGATTTACTGGTCGTCTGTTTCTGGTAACAGGGCCCCACTGATTGATTTGTTTTGTTTTGTTTTTTGTTTTTGTTTTGGTTGGAAGGAGCAGGGCATTTCCAAAGCCAGTTTGATTAAATGGTACATTGAGTTCGGAGGCAAGAGCCTTGTCCAAAATAATGACTCTCTATAAATTTCACTTAACCAGTGTGTTTGCCAGGGTTCTCTGGAGGAAGAGAACTGATAAGATGAATACATTCATAAAGAATTTGTGAAACCAGCTTAAAGTAATAACAGTTGTCTCACTCCAGAAGAGCTAAACCCCCAGTAACTGTTCCATCCTTGAGGCTGGTTACCTCGAGAGCCAGAGTAGAAAAATGAACAGCCTGGTAAATAGTCTGCCCACCAGGCTCGGTGCTGCAGCAGTTCCTATACACCTGAAAGGTTCCTGGAGAGTCCCTGACCCTCAGCCAACAATGGAAGTTTGGAAATACTAGTTTGGGTTTCAGCAAAGACAGCAGCAGCAGCAGCTGCAGCGGCAGCGGTGGCAGCGGTGGTGGCAAGCTCAGCTGCAAGGGGAAGACAGAAGGCAAAACAAACTAAAGGGAAATCATGCTCCTCATGCTCCCTCTGCTCTGCCCTCCCCTCCCCCCACCCCTTGCCTTTTACCAGAAATGCTGCACATGCTTAAGGTAGCTTCTTTGACATCAACAGACACGATGAAGACCGTGATGCTCACTGTTCATTCGTTGCTGATTTGGGGCAAGTTGTCATTAAAACCAGCCACTGCCCTAAGATAAAGGAAACCTATTTCAAAACTAGACAGGAGTGTGAGTTCCACAGGTGAGCTTTGGTGTGAGACCTTAGGCTTTGCATTGTAGTGGATCTGGTCATCAACCATCCCCTGAGGCTTGACTGTAGTAATTCCCAAAGTCCCATCTCCCATCCCCAACATTGACATCATTTGGGCAATTACTAGAAATGTAGTTGTGGGTATTTGGTTTCAGTCTTAAAGGAGAAGCAACCTGATAACTCTGTTTTGATTTCTTCTATATGTAGATTGTCCCCCCTTCCCCCCAGCCAGGAACCTTTCCTCTGTGGATAAGATAAAGTACGGTCCAACACTACAATACAGATGAAAGTCAACGAAGTTTCTGAGCACGTCTCATCGTTTTCTGACATTTCATCGTCTGATATTCCTGGGATGGTTAACCTTGCTTGTCATTCTATTGAATTAATAAACAAGACGGGGCTGGAGAGATGGCTCCATGGTGAAGAACACTAACTGCTCTTATAGAGGACCTGGGCTCATTTCCCAGCACCCACATGGCAGCTCACAAACATATGGAACTCCAGTGCCAGGGAATCCGCTGCTCTTTTCTGGCCTCTGCAGGCACTAGGCACATACACCCACAATGCCCAGAAATATGTATGGGCAAAACACACCATCGCCACCCCCAACACTAAAAATTAAAAAAAAAAACACAAAATACCTGACTAGTATATCATACTGCATAGTGTAGTTATGAGGGCATTTTTATCAAATCATGAGGATCTGACTTAATCCATTTATGGATTCAAAACTTAAGGACTACTGGGAGACAGTAAAACAGTGGAATGTAGGGACTGGTTGGAGGAAGGTCACTGGTAAGGGAAGCCTTGCCCAGACTTTTTGTATCTCTCTCTCTGCCTCTTGACCATACCCTCCTCATCATGATGGACTAACACCTCTGAAACAATGAGCCAAGACAAGAGAGAGAGAGAGAGAGAGAGAGAGAGAGAGAGAGAGAGAGAGAGAGAGAGAAGAAAGAGAAAAAAATCCCTCTATGAATTAACTATATAAATTATTGTGTCCCAATGCTTCAAAGTCTGATTAATGTAATTGCCTTTGGTTGATTGCATTTCACATTTTAAAAAATATATACACTATTCATAAACAACTGGGGAACGTGACTTGAGGATCTTTGTGGAAATAACTAGGTACAGTCACACTGGTTCCTGTCTGTGGCACTTGACCTTCTGGTTTAGAAGAGGCACACTCTCACCGACTTCCCTGGAACTATTCCCCTGTGGAACTGGAGGAAAGGCTCTCTTAGCAGCACCATGGCAAAGACTTGACCCTCTCCATGGCATTTTATGAACGGCCAGACTTAAAGGGGCTAAACTGGTTTATCTGATAGGCATTGATATTTTTCTTATTTTTTTCATTTTTATTAGCTCTTTGATAATTTTATACAATATATTTTGATCATATTCACCCCTCCTGGACTCCTCCTATATCTGTTTCCCCCTCCCAACCTGCCCAACTCTATCTTCTGCACCTCCCTTCAAACCCATCAATATGTTTGTCCTACCCATATACTCTTGGATGTGTAGGTAGAGAGGGCGGGTCTACCTACCAGGGCCTGCACCCTTAAAGATACCTGACTCTCTCTCTTCCAGAAACTATCAGTTGCCCAGCGCTCCTTAGCTATGGAGGGATTTCATGCTCACCTCTCCTCTCCTCTCCACACTGGAATTGAACTTGTGCAGGCTTTGTGCTTACCGTCTTACTGCTGTGAATCCATGTTGCAAGCCCCTGCTGGGCCTGGGAAGCACTATTTTCTAATACTCACCTTTGGCCCTTGTAATCTTTCTACCTCCTCTTCTGCAATGATCCTTGATCCTGAGGAGGAGGAGATATGATATACACATCTCATTTAGGACTCAACATTACTCAGCCTCTTATTCTCTGTATCTTGACCAGTTGTGGGGTTTTATGTTAATTGATTTCTACTGCAAAAGGATGTTTATTTAATGAGGGTTGACAGATTCTCAGATTTAGGCTCATGCCCTATATCTCGCAGAGATTTTAGGACATCAAAGTGAAGGAATTACTGGCTGCTTTCAGCCACATTCATAGTGAGATTAGAGAGATTAGAAAGGCCAGTAGTTTAGCCAATAAGAAGGCAGAGAGAGAGAGAGAGAGAGAGAGAGAGAGAGAGAGAGAGAGAGAGAGAGAGAGAAAGAGAGAGAAGATTTGGGCAAGGAGGTTATAGTTGCTAAAGTCTTAGCAATTGTGCTGCCTTATGTCACTCTAGTGGCTATTCCTGATTGTCAACTTGCCTCTATCTGGAATGAGCTACAACTCAGAATTGGAAGGCTCACAGTAATCCTAATCTGGAGACTGGGAGATATAAATTTCTGACCTGGATTTCAGCATGGAGATCTTGAAGCACAGTGGCTATGAGTCCCAGAAGATTAAGACAGGGAGATCTCTGAGTTCAAGGTCATCTGGGACAAAGTAAGTCCCAGATCCAGGCATGGTGGTACACACCTTTAATCTGGGCCACACCTTCTGCAGGAGACCTATATAAGGACGTTGGAAGAAGGAAGATTTGTTTTTCTTCACTTGTTTACCTTGTGGGACTGAGCAACTGCTAGATCCTTGGACTTCCATTCATGGCTGCTGCTAACCATTGTTGGGGAGTAGGACTACAGACTGTAAGTCATCAACAAATTCCCAGCACCAGGTGTTGTTATCATTAGCTTGTTCTGTATTTAAACTGAGATGCTCACCATGAGTCCCCAAGATGGACTAGACTCCACCACCTTAGCCAGAGTAGCTAATTACTGGGCCGTGAGTATATATCAGTGGCTAATTTTCAGGTAATGTTCCTGGATACTATGTCAGAACACACACACACACACACACACACACACAGAGAGAGAGAGAGAGAGAGAGAGAGAGAGAGAGTTATATGAACTCTCTGTGTGAGAGAGTGCTCATGAATATGTACATACACGTGTCCAACCATGTCACATGTCACAGAACATGTGTGGAGGAGGTCAGAGGACAACTTGCAAGACTTAGTTCTTTGCTTCCATCATATGGATTCCTGGGATAGAACTCAGGTCTTCAGACTTGGCTGCAAGCACCTTTATCCACTGAGCCACCTCAATGGCCGTCTCTTGGTTTTAAAAATGTATTTCAATTCAGGCGGCAGCTGGGCAAATGAGAACTCATGAACTCTAAATTCATCCATGTTGGTCTTAAAAAGCTATGAAGGCTCTCTCCTCAAAATATTACATTGTGATCAGCCAGAAACAGACAAAAATCAGCCCCAGTGCATAAAAGACAAGCATTGTAAATGTATGCTTAGGAGACAGTGTTAGGGAAGAGGTCAGCAGGGTGCTCAGAAGTGTTGGCCACAATTCTATAGGAAGCATTAAAGCAGGAAAGTAATGAGCAGAGGTAGGAAAGGGGGTGTCAAGGGATAAACTGGGGGACAGAAGCAGCTGTTCTTAATGAGTTCAGGGTCCAGAATGTACTACTTCATGAAGCTTGCTCTTGATTGTTGCCACAACTCAGTTCACCTCAGCAGGGTATCAGGTGGGTATCTCTTGTAGGCAAAGGAGTAGCTTGGGATATTGGTGGATGAGGGCTATTGGTGTCAAGGCCTTCCACAATGGCTGCTTGACACTAGGGCAGGAAAGGATAGTTCCAGACATCCCAGTCCTGGGCCCTCTGATGGCATTCACTAACTACATGAGCCTCTACCTTAAAAACAAAAGTGAAGATGTTCATAGCAGCCCTATTTGTAGTAGGCAGAAGCTGGAAAGAACCCAGGTGTCCTTCAACGGAGGAATGGATACAAAAAATGTGGTATATCTACACAATGGAGTACTATTCAGCCATTAGAAATAATGAATTCATGAAATTCTTAGACAAATGGATGGAGCTGGAGAACATCATACTAAGTGAGGTAACCCAGTCTCAAAAGATCAATCATGGTATGCACCCGTTGATAAATGGATATTAGCCTAGAATCTTTGAATACCCAAGACATAATCCACATATCAAATGATGTCCAAGAAGAACGGAGGAGTGGCCCCTGGTTCTGGAAAGACTCAGTGCAGCAGTATAGAGGAATACCAGAACAGGGAAGTGGGAAGGGGTGGATGAGGGAACAGGGAGAGGGAAGAGGGCTTATGGGACTTTCGGGGAGTGGGGAGCCAGAAAAGGGGAAATCATTTGAAATGTAAATAAAGAATATATCAAATAAAAAAAAGTGAAGAAACGAAAACAACATGTAATCCAAGAGAAGAGCTGAGCAGCTAAGCGCCAGTCAAGGGTGCTCACCAACTGTGTTTTAGAATATCCCTGTGTGGGCCATCATGGTCAACAGAGACCACTTAGCAGGGATGGGAGATACAGCTCCGTATTGCTACCTGTGGCAGCCTGAGGACTTTTGTTCAGAGACTTCCACTCAACTGAAGCTGGACTCTTTCAACTTTGCCACAGGAAAGAATCTCTGGGTAAGTCAATCTGAGGCAACACTGAAGCCTGTTAGAAGCTCTTAGGCCTGAGGAGGTGAGGTGGCTCCACTGGGAAAATGGTTGCCCTGCAAGCATAAGAACCTGACTGTGAGTTCCCCTCCCCCCAGCACCCATAGGACACCCAGTTTTGTGAGTAACCCTAGCACTAGGGGGTGGAGAGCAGTGGATTCAAGGTGCTGATTGACTAGCCAGTCTAGCTGAAACAGTGAGTTCAGGGTTCACTTTAAAAAATAAGATAGAAAGTAACAAAGACATCCTGATGTCAACCTCTGGGCACCACGTGTACTTACATGGGTGAGCACAGCTGCAATCACATGTGTACAATCCCCCACCACAGAGAGAGTGGGAGGGACTAGTGTAGGCTCCTCCTGGAAGGCAGCCCCAGATGGCTTCTACCTCATGACTCGTATGACTTTAACCCCTTCAAGCACTTGTGGACTAGCTTGTGTCACCACAGCCTCTAGGACTTTCCTAATGCTGGGATCCTTTAATACAGTTCCTCACACGGTGGTGACCCCTACCATAAAATTATTTTTATTACTTCATAACTTTATTTTTTGCTACTCTTATGAATCATAATGTAAATATCTGTTTCCTGATGGTCTTAGGTAACCACCCCCCAAAACGATAGAGACCCACAGGTGTAGAATGGCCACTCTAGACTTTTTGTGAGAGCTGTACAATAGAGTATATTTTGGAGATGAAGTCCTTATCAGATACATAATCTGAAAATATTTTTTTCCAGTCCTTGGCCTGAATTCCACATTTTCTTGACCACATCCCTTGCTGTTCAGAAGGTTTAATATTGGCTTATTTATTTATGTTTACTTGTATTATTCTTTTGGTATCTTAACCAAAAAGTTATTACCAAAACCAATGTTTTCTTCTGGAAAGTTTAGGTTTCAGTGAAGTGACTGAGAGCATGCTCTCATGTCCTGATCTCACCTTGTCTGCATTTTGTGTCTGCTCAGGCATTTTTAGTCCATAGTCCCCTGAACAACCTTGGCAACAACTCGAGACCTTGACCAAGGCCCAGATGGATAACCAAAACAGCTGATATGTTTTGAGAAAACAGTTGTCACAAGGTTCTCCTGACCTACTCCTGAAAATGATGTCATTGCAGTTGGTTCTTGCTCACAGAAATCCTGCACCCTTGAGCTTCGATACTGAGAACTCTCCAAGGAATTGACTCGCCTGCTCATTGTCTCTGCCTGATAAATGACTCTCATTTAGCCTCGTGTGGTGTGGTGGTCTGTAAGTGTCTCGCCTGGACTGTAACATCAGGCCTTTCAGTTTTAAGTCCTTTATCCATTTGAGTTCATTCTGTGTGTGATATATATAATAAGGACCAGATTGTATCCTCTCAAGTGCAGAGGTCTAAGTTTCTCCTTATCATTTATTGAATTCCAACCTCTGAAGGATGGGGCAACATGAACTTGGGAGGGAGTAGATGGGGAACTGGGGAGAGAACTGGATTGGGCTGGAAGGGATGGAGGGTGGACTTGATCTAAACACATTGTAGGCATGTACAAAATTATCACTGTTTCTTTGCGTGGTATGGCAGTTTGAGCCAGGTTAACACCTATAGTCAGCCACACACTGGTTACCAAAATTGAAAGGATGTCTAATGAATTTGAGCAAGTGTCATATCAGTCTGGAAGATAATGACCTGGGTGGTTTCCACAGAGATCTTTCTCATTTCTGAAAACATGTTCTTGGTCTCCTTGGGAACAAGGAGGAGTTCATCCTCATTTGATGAATAGTAAGGTGACCCCTGAGTTACGAATCAGAAATAAATTCCTACTGGTGTTATAAACGCTAGGTGAATGTATAAAAATGGCAAGGGCATTTGCATCAGTGTAGAGCCCACTCTTGATCTTAAGAACCTGAATTTGGAGTCAATCGCATCAAAGCATATGGATCCAGTTTTTCGGGGGGCGGGGGGAGGATGAAAGAGGCAGCCTGATGGGACCAGGGGGCGTAGAAAGGGCAAATACTCCAATCGGCTTGTCCAGCATGTTCTGGAGCTGATCCGTCTTTCAGGACATGGGTTGTAGATGCTCTAAGCACAGCAAGCGAAGAGCAGTGTGTTCACTCAGCAGGGGAGGCTGAATTTCCCTCTACCAGGCATTTATTTAGGCAAAGCCAGGGTGTACTGATTGACTCACAAGCTAGAGTCATCTGGGAAGAGGGTATCTCCATTGAGAAAAACGCCTCCATCTCACTGTGGGCAGTGCCATCCCTCGGCAGGTGGTCCTGAGCTGTATAAGGAAACAGACTGAAGGAAGCCATGGAGAGTACACCTGTAAGCACTACTCCATGGTGTTTGCTTAAGTTCCTGTCTTGGCTTCCATCGGGGATGGACTATGATTACGATGTGTCAGGCAAACTTTCTCCACCATTTGACTTTGCGAAATCATAACACTACTAGAAAACAAACTCGGACATAGGCCACAGCTCTTTTAAAAGGCCATCTTAGCTTCCTGGTTATTACCAGCTTAATTTCTCAATGTTTCATGACCCAAGTATGTGTTGTCTTCAGCAGTAAGGTCTTGTGAACAAGTTCCGAAGGGCAACCAAGAACAATGGTAATAGTGTGTCGTGTAGAGGGTCTATGGGACCTCACTTTTTAACAACTCCAAAGCTGGTAATCCTTCCCTGGTGCTGGGCTGTAATTTGTTAGTCTATAATATCTAGGAGAGATATTGTAACCCCCCCCCCCATTATACAGCAATTCTATTTAAATTCTAAAGACATTTAAGAATCATGTGGAAACCTACTACTGGAGAACCTTCCTGAAACATATATACATGCATATATAAAAGCATTTACATGGAATCCATCGGCTTCTATAAACTATGTCATTAGAAGTAGCCTTGCCACTAGGATTTATAACGTATATCTCACTGGAGAAGACCTCAGATGATAAACTCGCCCATCTCCCTGTGTTAGTTCTTGTATATGTCATTGTGACAGCACCCTTGACAGAAGCGACTTAAGGAGGAGAGAATCGTTCGGCTAATGGTTTAAGGGGATGCAACTGTCCATCGGTTGGTGGGAAAAGTGGTCGTGGTTTTGTTCTACAGCAGTCGGAACTTGCAGCAGACAGCTTGTTCTGCCTTGACCTATCAGGAGGCACAGAAGCTATAAACTTTAAGTCCCATCTACCCCCCACTCCCACCCCTCACCTCCACTAAAGGCTCCACACCCTCCCTACTGTTGTGCAACAGACTTTTCCCAGGGAAGTGCAACTCTCTCTCTCTCTCTCTCTCTCTCTCTCTCTCTCTCTCTCTCTCACACACACACACACACACACACACACATACACACACACACAAGCACGCGCACACACACACACACACACACACATTTAATCATTCCAAATAGGGAACAGATGACAAACTAAAGTAGGGACACCACCAAATGCGACTTGATGGACCACTGGGTTTTAATGGAGTGAGGGCATACAGGAACAGATGTGACTCAGAGACAACTATATTAACAAAGCACAACCAAGCAGCCCGTCAGAGCTGGGAACCTGAGCACATCTTTCCAGTTGGCGTGAGCCTCTTCCAGATAGCTCAAATGGCCCTTGTTTCCTCCAGCTGTTTGGCTGGCCTCTTCCTCCAGGTGGCTATTAGGATGGAGGGACCTAGTCAGTCTGGTCAGTTTCAAGGACCTCCTGAAGCAATTGCGGGTTGTTTCCTTCCTGTCTTACAGAGCCTCCCCACAAGATGAATGCCACCCTCCAACATTCAGATGTTTCACCTCACTGTCAGCATCCTGTCCTCACTACCGGTTCTCTTTCCCTTACCGTCTAGGTTCTAAGAAATTTCCCTTGAATGTAGAGGGCTTTATCCTTGGAGAAAACTGCCACACAACACCCACACCATTGTGAATCATCATCAGGGAACCAAATGTTAGAGCATTGAAGCCTGTGGAAGACATCTCCTAGTCAAGCTACAACATCCTCCACAAGGTACTTGCTTCACCAAGGGTGAAAACAATTTGAGACTCATAAAGCCATGGGAGGCGTGGTGAGAGAAGAGGAGACATCCTTGTGGGTGGATCAGAAGAGTAATACCATGGAGTAAAGAGCAAAATGAAACAATCCTTTGCTTGAATAACTACACAAAGGGACTGGTATTAGCTCAAGACATCCCAAGACCAAGTTCTCAGGACCAAGGAGATATATTTGCCTCTGAGAGACAAAGGACAAGGAAGAAGAGACAAAGACAGGAGATAAAGACAGGGTGAAGGAAAAGGGGGAAAGAAACAAGGGAGAGGGGAAGAGCTATTTGGGGGAAGGGGGAGGAGGGAGAAGGGGAGAGAGAAGGGGAGAGGAGAGGACTGCCTCTGGATAGCAAGGACGTAGACAAATGGAAGTTTATAAAGTTAAAAGGGGAGCCCCATGTTAGGATGAGGTATTTAACTTTAGTTGGGCATGTCAGTTAGATGACTGAAATGGAAACCCAAAGAAGGTTGAAAAGTTCAATGTTCAAGCAGAGATTGCTGTTTTTATGGCAATATTTCATGTGAGATGCTGTATTTTTAAAGTGCTCTTGTGCTTCTTCTGGTTATTTCCCTGCATTAAAAGACCAGTGGATTGTTGTAAGTTAAAAAACAAAAAAGATTCAGGACTGAAAAGTGAGTGGTGGTGTCTGACGTAATGGGGCAGATATCCTAAGGGTTAGTTAGAGGTTTGAGGGTATAGAGAAACAAGAACAGCATTGATGGAGTAAAGGTTCTGGACTGGGTGGAAGATCCCATGAGGGTTTCTTTCTTTTTAATTAATTAATTAGAAAGATATTTAATCCCTTTTTACAGTCCTGCCATTATCCCCCTCCCAGTCTGCCTTCTGATGATTCCTCATCCCATTCTTCCCTCTTGCCACCATCACCCTATCTTCCAAGAGAATGTCCCCACCCCACCAGGCCTCTCCACTCCCTGGGGCCTCAAGTCTCTCAAGGGTTAGTTAGGTGCACCTTCTCTCACTGAGGTCAGACCAGGCAGTCCTCTGCTGTCTGTGTTGGAGGCCTCTGATCAGCTCGTATATTCTGCCTGGTTGGTAGCTCAGTGTATGAGGAATCCCAGGGGGTCCAGGTTAGTTGAGACTGCTGGTCTTCCTATGGGGTCATCGCCCTCTTCCTCAGCTTCTTCCAGCCTTTTCCCTAATCAACCACAGGGGTCCCCGGCTTCTGTCCATTGGTTGCGTGTAAGTATCTGTGTCTGACTCGTTCAGTTGCTTGTTGGGCCTTTTGGAGGGCTGCCATGCTAGACTCCTGTCTGTAAGCACAGCATGGGATCAGTAATAGTGTCAGGTCTTGGAGCCTCTCCTTGAGCTGGATCCCAATTTTGGTCCGGTCACTGGACCTCCTTTCCCTCAGTCTCTTTTCCATTTCCACAACGTTTTCTTACTACCACTATGAGAGTATTATAATGTAAAGAAGTGGGCTGTAGAAAACATTTGGATGAGAGACTGAATGAGGGCTCTCAGGTCTCAGAGGCTGGCTAAGGGTAGGGGATTTGAGGGATGAGAAATGTAGGCAGAAGGGGCTTGGAGTTTAATATAGAGGCTTAGGATGGTCCTCACAAGGAGGGGACGAGAAGGGGATGCAGTATCCCATACTGGGACACTGACTGGAGAAGGGTACTGAGGATTAGAGGACTTTGGGTTTTTGAGAGTGAGAAAGTGTGGAAATGGCGGCCAGGGAAAGAAAGAGGGGCATGCAGGGATGTCCTGGGAGCTGCTACTGTGAGAGAAGGCCAAGTGCATGGCAGTTCTGAGAAGAGCATCCCTTCCTAACAGGATGGAAGGGTGTGAAGAGGAAAAAGAGAAGCCATCGAAGGAACAAGTGAAGGGAGGAATCTGGAGAACTGACCATGCACCCTGACTATGTATGAGGGAGAGGGGTAAGTGGGACCCCCATATTTCTCTCAGGACTGAGAAAGTGGCCCCAGGCATCTAGGAGGAATGTGATGAGGGGACCTGGCACAGAAATTGATATCCTAGGTTCCTGGAGCATGGTCAGTGTGGACTTGGGTCAGTGGCAGAGCCTGGCCCCTATCACCCACTGCGGCCAGGCCCGACAGGTTTAAAAGACACCTCCCCCCCCAAGGCTCTTCCCTGGGGCTAGTTTGGTGCCCAACATCCCTATTGTTGACACTTGGGGTAGGGTTGAGTACGTCTTCAAGAATTTGGACAGGCATGGGCCCAGGGGCCTTTTTTGTCACATTTAAAGTAAGGGCCTGGTGACTCCTTCTGACCTGAGCTTCCCCTCCTTCGTGCCATCCTAGCCACAGGAGTTTGATGCAAGGCCTTAGTTAAGAGTTGGAAATTGTGGTTTTGGTTACACTCATTGTGGTTGTGGAATACTTTTAATGCCAGGGTCAGAACCTCAGCCTGGGGCGTAAGTGGGCCTCCCTGTAGGTGGTTAAGTTTAGCCTTTATGTCTGAGTAGGACTGGGTGGAAAAAGTAGGCCATAAGGAGTTGTTGGCCCTCTCAGGTCTCAGGGTCCATGTCCGTATACCTGAGCAGGGCCAGTGTAAGGCACAGGAGAGAGGTTTTCAGGCTTGTTTTTGAAGTACCTTCTCAAAGTTTATTGGTTTAAGGGCTACTCCCTTCAGAGCAGAGAAGAGACATGTAATCAAATGATTCTTAGCCTAACAACCAGTATTGCAGTTGTAGTTCCAGCAAGGGTCTGTGTGGAGAACTTCTGTGACCCCTGGTGGGAGAGTCTCTATCTGTTTGGTGCTTTTGATCTGCATGGTCACAGGTCTGGATTCTCCCAGACATGTCTGTGTTCCTCAGGGTATTAAAGAAGGGTCACGGAAGGTTAAGTCTAGGACTGGGTTAGATATTGGAATTGCTTGGTGAAGGCGGTAGGGTCTGAGGTAAAAAAAAAAAAAAAAAAAAAAAAAAAACAAAAAACAAAAGACTAAACGTTTTGCAACCTTGCCACAGCAGAGGAAGTAGGGAAGGGGCAGTGGGGGCTGAGGACATAGAGACTCACAGTATGGTCTTGGTGAGATCCAAGGGGACTGAGGAGTGGGGACGGTGGCGATGAAGGTGATTACTGGGAAGGCAACTGATGAGGAGGAGATGGATGAGCTGCCACTGGCTTCTTGGAATAACTGAGTTTCCATTTCAGGAGCGGAAGAGGAGGGGCGATGGGCTGAGTACTTAAGAGAAAGCCGGATGGGGGACGGTGAGCAGGAGGCAGGCAGGGGAGGAGAAGGGAAAAGGCAGAGAGATAAAGGATCTCTTTCCATTTTCCTTTGTGCTCACAAAACTTGTAAAAATCCTGAATAATATTAGGAACCAGAGTGTCGTCAGGCAGCTATTTAGATGGATTACCTATTGGATATAGAGGTCAAGTGTGGGTGAATTCTGGAGAGCTCATGTCTTTAAGTTTTAGCCATTTGAGGCTCTGAAAGAGACATCCCAGAGGTGAGCCAGTCCGAATGAAAGGGCAAAACACATCACGCTTGGTGGTCAGTGGGCCAAGGTCAAAAGACTAGGCGTCCCTGTGTATCTCAAGAGACCAAAACATGAGATTTCTGAGGCGGAGGAGTTGTCACCCAGTCTGTCACCAAGAGAGAGACCCCAGTGGGTCCCATGTGAGAGAAAAAAAAAACATGTCAGAGAAAAATACATATGACTTGACGATATTAATTCACTTTGCAAAACTTGGTTAAATCCCCTCTCTCTGTCTATCTCTGTCTCTGTCTCTGTCTCTGTCTCTCTCTCTCTCTCTCTCTCTCTCTCTCTCTCTCTCTCTCTCACACACACACACACACACTTAATCATGTATCATACACTGTAATATTTTTCAGAATAGCTGTTAATTTATAATTCATCACAGTTGTTGATCCGTGTGCAAACAAGAGTAAGATGAGGATGTCACATTGTATTCAAGGATTTATTTGGTTATATCTGTTCCTTAAGCTTGGAGATAGTTGTAGAGATTTTCACCTGGGCAGGCAGCTCAGTAGCAGAACATTTGCCAGGCATTCGGGAAACCTTAGCTTTGACCCCCAAAACAGAAAAAAAAAAAGCAGGAAAAAAAAAAGAGAGAGGACACAAAACAACCCAAACACCCAAACCACCTTGCCTCAGAGATGGGGTTGAAGCTTAGTTGTAGAATGCTTACCAAGTATACACAACCCTCTGAATTTAGTCTCTAGCACAGAGTAAACAGGGCATGTTGGCTTAGCAGAAGCAGTAAGATCAGAAGTTCAAGGTCAACTTTGGCTACATGAGTTTGAGGTCATCCCAGGATATATGAAAGAAACCCCAATCTAAAAAATAAAATAATAACCCTCGATAAAGAAGAAACCAAACACCTCCCCTGAGCAGGTATTTGTTTTCACCGACTCTATTTAAATACATTGGTACCTTTGATTCATTATTGCGTATAAGTGACTTTTTGATTATTTCAAATATTCAAGGTTATATATTATTTTAGAAATAAGTAGTCTAAATCCCTGTCAGAGAGTCTTCATTATGAAATTGGTGCTTTTTTCTTGGAGAAACAACATATTAAATAGGTCCATCTGGTGGTGAGTCAGAGAATCTCCAGTGTGCCTGACGTAAGGCTTCCCCAAAGTTGTAGATCTGATACAGAAGCAGCAATAACAATCCTTCGTGAATCAAATAAATCACAGTTTCACAGAAGCATGGTAAAACACTCTTCACTCCATCCACAACCTGTTGAAAGATTTAAAACCAACTCCCTGAAACTCCAAGAGCCTGGAAAGCCTTTGATTTCCACTATCCTCCCTCTTCCCAGAAGGGTTTTCTTTACCCTTCAAGTGTGCTTGCCTCCCGTGTGACATCTTCAGGGTGGAGTGGTGGATAGCTCCTACCTACACATCCCTTCTTCTGTACTTGGATGCTGTCACCACCTCCACTGCCAATCCTGAGGTGCACCCACGCAGTTACCCAAGGGTCAGGTCACTCTGTGTGAGCAAACGAGGTTCCCGGAGTGCATGTGTTACAGTGGATTCCACCTTTCCATCGTTTCTTCTATGAATTCTTTACAGAATGAAGGATCCTGCACCATAATAATCAGGAGCACAGGCTTGCAGTAGGGGACAGTTCACAGCTGTCATCACAGCCTGTGGGCAATAGAGGCAGGAATATCAGAAGTTCAAGGTCATCCTTGGCTATATTAGAAAGTTTGAGCACAGCTACATCTAACCAAGTTTCAGAAAAGAATCAAGCCACCAGCAGACATATCAATTAGGCATTGGTACCAACTCCTGAGCTCAGTCCCACCTTCATACTTATTAACATTGTGACCTTGTGTCAATCAGCCCCACTTTTTATTCCTCAGTTTCCCCCTTTGTAAAATAAGGGTTGCAATTACATTAGTCTCATATTGGTTATTGAAAAGAAGTGACTGCTAGATATCATGTAATTAGAAAAATGCCAAGAATATAATAAGCATGCAATAAACATTAGCTATTATTGTTCTGTTTGCAATTCTGAAAACATGAAAAGTTTTACATTGTTTTAGTTTGAGGGGCTGGGGACTCTGGTCTTTAACATGTTAAAAGGTTTAAAATCAACTTTCTGCAATTCTGCGAGCCTGGAAAGCCTTTAATTTCTACTATTCCTGCCTCTCTTGGAAATCCAGATGTGTACCATTGCACTAGATCCTTTTTGCTTTATAATGGGAGGGGGCAGGGGTAGGTGCTACCTTTACTTCCTTGTTAGTTCATTCGACCTTCTATAGTATGACCTTCTATATATGTCAGCTTGCATTTATGATGTTTGTGTAAGTTATCTGGTATACCATATCACTTGACACACAAACCCCAATCCCACAATTCATCCTGTCCCACTGAGCTTGGCCTGTCCTAAGAGTGCTTCCCAGCATTTGCTATTTGCTTTTTCTAGTTCACCTAAAATCTTGATTCTGTATTTTCCTGCTACTTTGGGACAACTAATTCTTCAACTTCAACCAGGAAACAGAAAAAGAGCAAAGTGGGAAATGTGTGTGTGTGTTTAAATTTTACGTATAATTTTAAAACTTATTTCTTGCTAATATTTGGTATTTCCAAATTTGAATAGACTACTTCCATGTCCCACTTCTGAATTTTCTAGAAGCTTTGCTGAGCTGAGCCTTCCTGGTTTTAACCTTATCCTCTCCTACGGGTCTTGACATGCACAAAAATCTGCAGTTGCTTTGCAATTTAACACCCCAAATGATTAACACTCCTCTCCTCAAGAAAGAGATTTCTGCCCAAGAAAAGAACCCTGTTTGCTTAGTTTGAGATCGCAGGCCACCTTGGCGGACATCAAAAGGAACCAGTGCTCTTGACAGTCCAGTGTCATTTGGACTCAAGCCAAGATAGTGACTTTTGGCTCCCACTGACTTTCAGATCAGCTGCTACTGCCTGCAAGGTCTCCACCTCCACACCTGAACAGGCTACTACATGCGGTTTTCAAGTTGTATACAGAACAGTCCTAGACAGTACCTTCCATATTGTATTCAGCACAAATTTGTATTTATTGAGATAAACCACAGAGGCAGAAGTCAACAGAAAGTGTCAATATGTGAAGCACTGTGACCTGGACACTGGAGGTAAGGAACCTCCTTTTAAAACATGTCAGATGGGTTTGTGGTACAAATTACAATAGAAAGCTGTGATGGAGAATTTAGTGTAACTGAGAGGTCTATTAGAGCCTATTCCTCCTCTACTGTCTGCTTATCCAAGCACAGGAGAAAAACTGGTCAGGAAAGCAGCTCCCAATAGAAGACTGCTCTCTCCCATGCTCCAGCCAATCTACTGAGGGCACAGCCAAGAGATTAAACACCACAGATCTTTAGATCCAGGATCATAGGGGATATAGGATTGTATCTCTCCTGCCCATGAAACAGAAAAGAAATGTGAAGGGAAGGGGGTGTGTGCGTCATTCCATCCTTTCTATCTTCTTGACTATATTATATTTCTTTGAAAGTTACAATGAGATAAAGAAACAATTTTTTTTGGTCATCATTTGATAGGACAGAAATATTATTTATAGATGAGAATAACAAATGTTACAGAGCAGAATTGTGATACATCATCTTTGTGATCAACCTAATTGGATTTATCATTGTGTGGGGGTGTTTCTAGAGAGGATTAAGGAGGTGTGGAAATCCACCCTCAAGATGAATGTTACCACCATGCTCTTGGGTAAAGGGGGAAGCCCAGAGCACCACAACCCTTTCTCTGCTTCCTGATGACAATCAACAGGCTGCTCTGCTGTGCCTCACCGTCCTTGCTGTGATGGACAGACACTTCTGAGACAGCCCAAATCATGTCTTCCTCTTAAACTGTTCCAAGTCATAGTGACAAGGAAGGCAATGCAGAGATACACGCAAGATATTTAAAGAAAAATATCAGTAGCCCTAAATATGTCATAGCATTTAAAAGATGTGATTAGCTGAGACTTTAAAGTCACTTAAAAATATTCCTTCTAAAGGCCATCCAGAGACTGTCCCATCTGGGGTTTCATCCCATATACAGTCACCAAACCCTGACACTATTGTGGATGCCAAGAAATGCTTGCTGAAAGGAGCCTATAGATATGGCTGTCTCCTGAAAGGCCCTGCCAGAGCCTTACAAATACAGAAGTGGATGCTTGCAGCCAACTATTGGACTAAGCATGGGGTCCCCAATGGTGGAGTTAGAGAAAGGACTGAAGGAGCTGAAGGGGTTTGCAACCCCGTGGGAAGGAAAACAGTATCAACCAACCAGACCCCCCAGAGCTTCCAGGGACTAATCCATCAACCAAGGAGTACATATGGCTCCAGCTGCATATGTAACAGAGGACTGACTTGACAGACATCAATTCGAGGAAAAGTCCTTGGTCCTATAAAGGCTCGACAGATGCTCCAGTGTAGGGGAATTGAGGGGAGGGAGGTGGGAGTGGGTGGGTGGATGGAGGAACACCCTCATAGAAGCAGGGGGAGGGAGGGAAACTGGGAAAGGGAGTAACATTTGAAATTCAAATAAAGAAAATATCCAATAAAAATATTCCTTTTTCCTTCTCTTTTTAAAAAACATGATACAAAAAGTCACTGTGGCATGAATCTTATAAAAAGAAGGTATTGTTTTTAGTTAATCAAAAACATGAAAAAATTGCTTAAAATGTTTAGAAAGTGGAAACTCCATTTGATGAATTAGCTGATCTTGTCCCTGGCTACTGAAGGTTAATTATGAGACAGTAAGGAACAGAAAGGAATATTTCCTGGAGATCTATTGAACAAAAAATGAAAAACATGAACAAATTTAAAATAAATTCTACAATGAAGGCTCTGATTAGAGGAAAGCTCCTTTTCTTTTTTATATTTATTTATTTATTTTATGTTTATGCGTGTTTGCCTACTTGAATGTGGGCCAGGAGGAGGAGGGTTGCAGAAGAGGGCAGCCCAAGTTATAGGCACCTGCGAGCCATCTTTGGGGGTGCTGGAAATTGAATCCAGGTCCTCTGCAAGAGCAGCAAGTGCTCTTAGCTGCTGGTCCATCTCCCCAATCCTGACAATTTCACTTTAAACTGAGTTAAGCATCCTGTGCTATTCAAAACTTAAGTGTTGAGTTTCAGATGTATGTCATCATTTATTAAGCTCTTTCTATGAAGCAGATCCCTCTCCCCCCCCCCCCCCCACACACACACAAACACAATCTCAGACTCTCATAATCACTATAAGGTCGGAATTTTCTGTTCTCAGTGTCTAGATGTCAGGTCCATGCTCTAACGAAATGGCATTGCTCATGTAGGCAGCACAGACTGTAGGAGATGAAGCCTTCCCTGTGATCTACCTCACCCGCAGCTGTACACATGGAATGGACATTGCTCAGTTCCTGATGAAGTGACGTTCTTTGGCAGGTTCACAGTGACCTATGATTTTGAAATCCTCAATCAAATTGACCTTCCTCATCACACAGCCTGACTCTAGATCCGGAGCAGCCAATCCAACCTCGGGCTCATGACTCGTGTTATGGGCTGACACGCAAAGCTTGGCCAGACAAGGATGACAGCAACTGCCCACATTATCTGTTTCTGATTGAATTTTTGAAATAGCCAATCAGGAGTTGTGGGGCAGAACCTGGAGAATGTAAGACAAATATTGAGGGTATTGTTAAATAAAGAATTAGAAGAAGCCATTGATTGGAGCTAAATTCCTTCACAAAGTCCCAGATGATCAGACTAAAAACCAAAGTAGATTCACTCACTCTGGGATTTCCATCTTCCAAGAAATTGGGAGAAAGAAATTAGAAATAAAATAAAGAAATTAGAGATAGAAATAAAGAGTCTTAATCTAAGTCAGTATGGAGTACACCAGTGAGCTTACCTCTGCTTTAATAATCACCAGAAAAATACTTCGAGTTAACCAGCTAATTGTTTTTTCAAGGGTTCTCCTTCTGTGTCCTGCCTTGAAGGAAAATAATTAAAATAATCAACTACTTTTGTGTTCTTTGGTTTGCTTGTTTGTTTGAACAGTGTTGGAAGTTGAACCTGACACCTCTGCGTAATAGAGCTATATCTCCCCAGCCCTATGTTTCCTATTCCTAATCTCCCCAATTTCCTCTGTTTATAAAGCCAATCTTCTCTGTCTCAGCTCACTGAAACAAGTTATTCTGTTTCATAGGATGAATTATTGAAGGATTCTAGAATCAGAAACCAATCCAATTGAAAGCACAACTGAATCTGTAATTTTCTTCTTCTGACAGAGCAGCCATGACTCAAAGGTGTCCCCCAAAGTTTATGTGTTAGAAATTTAACCCCAATCCAGTACTGTTATGAAGTGAGACTTTTGAGAAGTGACCAGGTCTTAAGGATTCTGCTCTTACAAATGGATTGATATCATTGTGGAAACAGCTTGTTGCAATGCTATGAGTGTGGGTTTGTTATAAAAAGTGACCATGTCCCTATCTTTCTCTCACGCCTTCATCCATGGGGTAGACAATGAAAAGCCCTTGACTGTATCCTTGGATTTTGGACTTGCTGGCCCTAGGTTGGATGAAATTATTCTTCAATAGAAATCACCAAGTGTGTGGTGGTGTTATAGCAAAAGGAAAAGGGAGCAGACTGAGGACAATTAACTTTGCTCTCAAGAACAGCTGCTAACCAGCTGAAAAGGAGGAAGATTGTTGCATCACCCATGGCAGAAAGACCAACGAAGAAAAGGAATGGGTATAATTGATCAGGAAAAAAATTAAAGAATTTTGTTTGTATATTTGTTTGTTGACCATACCAAATTCTACAAACAGTGCCTAACCTACAAAATCAAACTTATTATATGATGCAGTATTTTCTCATTCTCACCATCTGTTGTGCAGCAGGAAGTTCTAAAGAAAGGTCCATGAAGACTCAGGAAGTAAACTTACAAATTTCAGGAAGTCCCTGAAACTTAGCAGGTGCACAGAGCTCCCCTCTCCCCAAGGTTATATAAGAAGTAAGGACTGATGAAAAGAGGAGACTTTCCCATCTGTCCAGCTGTCTCTATGTTCGTTGTTCAGAGACATCTAGCATTCTTGTTTAATAAGTCATCACCCATGCTAGCACTAGCTTTTGTTGATGTAACTGGCGTTGTGTAACATGGTTCTGTAAGTAACCCCTTACCCATACTCTTTTAAGTAGCCACAGTAAACTCATTGGTTTGTCAGGATGGACATGGGTAGTATTGTTGCTTTGGTCAGACATCAGTTACCTATCTGGGATGAGTAAACAGCTGTCCACATCTCCCAAGAAACAGTGTCACACAATATGAACTATTTAGGGCCATCTCCTGCATGGCCCTCGTATTTAGATTTCAGCTACCCAAATAGCAACATGCCTGCAAGTACACCATGTCTGCTAGTAACCATTTGCTCTTAGCACCAAATTTACTTTTTCTTAAGTACACCATTCAAGTATACTATTGTTGACCCAGCTCTTTCTGTTGTATCCTATAAGATTTGGCCCAAGAGAAACACCTCTAAGAAATTTTCCAGAACCTTCTCCTTCAGACTGAAGCTAGCTGAGCAGAGACCCACTGTCCTTAGAGTTGGCCTCAATCTACAAATTTATTATGAGATTTCTAAGTAATAAGCCCATGGTAAATAATCAAAATGTTAGAGGGAGGTCAAGTATCAGTTGTCACAATTACTAAATTAGAAACCTTTAAATTATCAACCAAAAAACAAAACAAAACAAAACCATATGGGAAGACAATATACCATCTAGATCGGGAGGTAGCGCCTGGGTTGCAGTCATCCACACATCTTTGTTTTATTTTGTTTTCCAAGTTAAAGCAAATGCATTTAAAAATATATATAATATGTACTTATATAAACACAGGTATATGTAATGTGTGTGTGTCTGTGTGTATGTATGCATGTATATTATTGACTCTGAAGGAGTAAACTGTTTTACTCCATCTGCATCTCATAACAAAATAGATCTGGTCCTAAGTTAGTGAGAATGCCCCTCCCCCCAACAGCCCATGTGTTCTTGAGGCAATCCATCTGCACTACAATCAATAAATTGCCCCTAAAACGGCAAGGTAGTCCCTCTGAGTCCTGCAGAGAAATGATGCAAATGCATCTGGCTCTCCACCTTGGCTTTATCCATTGGGACCAACTGTTTATGAACAAATTTATGTATGAAATTTCCAAAGCTGGCACAGGACCCACCCTTGAGTCAAGGCAGGAGAGTGGCGATGGTTTGTACTTGCAGAAGTAGAATAAGTGTTCTAGATCATTGCATCATTTCAAAATATTCTCTCTCTTGTTCCTACTATAACACCAAAAGCCAGAGAGGAATGACACAAATTTATAAAGACAGATTCAGTAAGAACTCTTCCCACCTATCTTCAATGGTTCACACCGGGTGTGGGGGTTGTGATTTGAACATTTCCAGGAAATGGTTCTTTCAATCTAGAAACTTGGTTTTTCTCCAACTGCCTGCCTGCCACCCATCAGTTCATCTACAATGTCTAAAGGCTCCCTAATGGTGAACTTGAAACTAGAAACAAAATCACAAGACACAAACTTTGTAACCTAAGACACAATAACAACTTCTTTATACCTCTTCTGCAAATAAGACACTTACTTTCTGTCAGGATTTAAAAATGTTTTACTGATGACTATGCAGGGCTAGTTGTTTAAAAGCTGGAAATATTAAAGGTGAAAGAAAGGAATGTCATAGGTGCATGTGTGTTCTCACCGTTCAAGAAAAGCTGCTGTCAGCCACGTGGTATTTTTTTCTCTCTCAGTCTTTTAAAAGTGCTCATATTAATACATAAAATGTGTGCAGTTCAGACCAATTTGACTTTTAAAGGACCACTGCTTTTTCTGAAGTGGAAGAGTATTCCTCACCAACTCCAGTTTAATGACTGCAACTATTACAAGTTGTTTTCCATCCATGTCAGGTCATACAATCAGCCACCACCATCAAAGAAGGAAGTTGGCAAGACCTACCAGACTGTCCTTAAATGTTCTCCCACTTCATCTCTTCCCTCTTTCCCACCTCACATTCCCTACATCAGTGGTACCCCGTGGGTTGCTGTGTATCATGCTGTCTTTGATATCCTACATCCTTGATATTCTACATGTTGGTCCTTGTAAGACATCTTACTGTCTTTCCATCTCCATTTCTTCCATCTCCTGATGTCTGTTCCCACTTTGGTTTTTTCCCTAAGTAATTCCTGTTGATCTCTGATAACCAGGATCAAAGGGTTGGGGGTGGTACATGGATAGAAAAAAAAAGAGAAAGTGTTTAGAATTCAGTCCTCAATTTTTAGGAGGATGCACAGAAAAGAAGATAAGAAGAGGCTCCCAAAGGAAAGCCAAGGACAATATGATATCATAGGGATTTTATGAGTAATTTATCAGAAAAAAATTGTCAAAATTCATAGATCAGTGGCATTCTCCTGTACTCTCAGCACTCACGGGACTAAGGCATGAAGATCCTGAGTTGGAGGCTACACTGATGTGCTGGTTTGAATAAGCTTGGCTTATGGGAAATAGCATTATTAGGACCTGTGGCCTCATTGGAGGAAGTGTGTCATTACGTAGGCAGGCTATGAGGCCCTATGCTCAGGATCCCCCTGTGCAGAAGAGATCTTCCTCCTAGTTGCCTGTGAGACAGTCTTTCTTGGCTGCAGTCAGATCAAGAACTCTTAGCTCCTACTCCAGCATCGTATCTGCCTGGACACTGCCATGTTTCCCACCTTGACGATAATGAACTGAATCTCTGAACCTGTAAGTCAGCCCCAAAGAAATATTGTCCTTTATAAGAGTTGCTTTGGTCATGGTGTCTCTGCACAGCAATGGAAACCCTAACTATGACAGATGCTATAGTCATAACTTTTCTAGTGCTGTGGTAAAATACCAGGGCTAATGGAATTCATATAAGAGAGTTTATTTTGGCTCCTGGTTCCAGAGGGATAAGAGTGCATCACGGTAGGGAGGCACCATGTGGGTGGTGTGGGGTGTGGCAGTAAATGTCCAGCATAGCAGCAGGAACAGGAAGCTGAGAGACCACAGGCCAAAGTAGGGCAAGGCTATATATGTTCAACCCCCCCAATTACATTATTTCTCCAGTGAGATCACACCTGCTAAATCTTCTCAAATAGCATCAGCAACTGGGGGCCAAGCATACAAATGCCTGAGCCTCTGGGGCACATTTCTCATTCAAGCCACCACATCTGGGCAAGACAACATGATCTGTCTTACTCAGGGTTTCTATTACTGTGAAGAGACACCCTGACTCCTATTGGGCCTCTGGGGGTCATTTTTATTCAAACCATCACATTCTACTCTCTGGCCCTTGTAGTATTGTAGCCATATCATAATACAAAATGCATCTGGTTCAACTTCAAAAGTCCCCATAATCTTTATCCGTCTCAAAGTTGTTTAAAAGTCCAAAGTCCCTCTCAAGACTCATGGTTATCTCTTAATTATAACCTTAGTAAAACTAAAATGAAAAAACAGATCACATATTTCCAATATACAATAGCACAGGATATATATTACCATTCCAAAAGGGAGAAAAGGGAACTTGTTGAGGAAATACTGGACCAAAGCAAGACTGAAAAGCAGCTGTGCAAACTCCAAACTCTGCATCTGCATGTCTGATGTCCAAGCACTCTTCAGATCTCCAACTCCTTCCAGCGTCGTTGACTGCAGCACACTTCTTTCTCTCTGGCTGATTCCACTCCCTGATAGCCGCTCTTCTAGGCAGGTATCCCACAACTCTGGCATCTCCAATATCTTGGGGTCTCCAACCCAACCTGGGCTTTGCCTTCACATCTTCACACAGTGGCCCCTCTAGTCCTCTCTGCATGAACACCCCTGGCATATGCCTGGCCTCCATGGCTTTCCTTAGTTGCAAAGGAAGATTCCACAGCCCCTTTCTTCTATCCTTGACTCTAAAGCCAGAATCATCTGACCCAAGTTGCTAACTAAGTTCTGCTGCTTGCTGAGGCTGAAACATGGACCCTTTGTTCAAATATATTTTCATCACTCTCCATTTTTGATGGTTTCACTCACTGTCTAAGCTTAGCCTTCGAACTTAGAGATCTGCCTGTCTACCTCCAGAGAACTGGCACTAAAGATGTTCACCCCCACACCTGGCTCTGAACTTTTCTTTAATTCCTTTCACAAGGTGGAAGTTTGGATGGGTGGGATCTTGCCCTTAGGTCGCAACTCCCCTAATCCCACTTAACATCAGAATTTTCTTTAATCTGTTTATCTCCTTGCACACAGGATTTAGCTCCATTCCACTAGCTCCTGGTGTCCTTTTCCCCCTCAAACTGTACACTTTATAACTTTCCTTGCTCCTTTTCATTATGGGGCTTTATAAGCACGGCCACTGATAACTGCACAACACAGTCTGCACTAGGCTGTTTTAAAATCTCCTCTGTTAGCCTCAGGTACATCTTTTCTTTCTTTCTTTTTTTGTTTTTTGTTTTTTTGTTTTGTTGTTTTGTTTTGTTTTTTTGGAAGGTGACAGAAAATAGTCATGTTCTTCACCAAAATATTTCAAGAACAGTCTCTAGGTCACATACTAGAATTCTTCTCTTCTGAAACACCTTGAGCTGGGCCCCTACATTTCAAACCACCCCATCCCCATTGTCCCCCATGCTCCAACTAGTATGACCCATTAAGCAGTGCTTAATGCAGTCTACTGCTTTCCTAACCCGAAGTGCAAAAGTCTATATCCTCCAGATCAAATCGTAGTTTGGCCCATTACAACAATACCCAAGTCCCTCATACCAACTTTTGTTGTAATTAGGGTTTCTCTTGCTGTAAAGAGGCACCATAACCATGACAACTCTCATAAAGGAAAATATTTAATTGGAGCTGTCTTACAGCTCAGAGGTTTAGTCCATTTCATCATGGCAGGAAGCATGGCAGCACACAGGCAGATATGGTACTGGAGGAGGCAAGAGTTCTATATCTGGATCAGCAGACAGCAAGAAGAGAGTGCCACACTGAACCTGCCTTGAGCTTCTGAAACCTCAAAGCCCACTACCCAATGACGCACTTCCTCCAACAAGACCACAACTACCACAGCAAGGCCACACCTTCTAATAGTGCTACTCCCTATAGGCCAATGGGGACCATTTTTATTCAAACCACCAAAGATCCACACCCCTCAATTTAATTTAAAAGAGGAATTAACTACTGACACATTTAACATACTAAGTAACTAAGCAAAGGAAAACATGTGGTATACAATTTCAGTAATATGGATGTTAAAAACCTAAAATATACCCATAAAAAGTACACCAATGAGTGTCTGGCATCAGGGTGAGTGCGGAACGTGGTTGCATGGAGCCTTAGGGTAAATTTTGAAGTGTTGGGAATTTTCTGTATGTTGGTTATAGCTGTGGTTGTTTTAAAGATTTATGCACTTGGCCAACATCCATCAAATATCAACTCTGTATTAGCACACTTACGTTTTAGGGAATTATACCCAAGGCTATTGGAGAGTTACATAGGTCATGAAGAGAGAAAGGATCTTTGGAAATGGCATTTTTAGAAGCCATGGCTTTTGTGTTTGGCGGTGTTTCTACCCTGAAACAAAATGTCTAATTAGAAATTTTCAATGAGGAAAAATATGGTTTTCTTGTATGGCAGGCTGCGTCTACCTCCATAGGTAGAAGGGTAGAGCTGCTCACCCCACAGCAGCTGGAGCCAGAGAGGCAGGATGGGGTAGGTGACAAACACATCTTTCAAAGGCTCCCTCCAGTCAGCAACTCCCCTACTATCTCCTTAGCATGAAGGCATCAGTGGATGAACCAGCTGATGGAGTTGGTGTTTTTCTGACCCAATCATCTCTCAGTATCTGCACCAGGTGGGAACCAAGTCTTTTAACTATTCCATTAAGTCTCAGTGATCATTTCATATCCAAATAAAAATTTCATTTGTAATAGTTTTGATGACACATCAGCCAGAAAGCCAGGTAGGCTGCCTACAGATTGTCTTCTCTTCCTCTTTTCCCCCAGATCCAGTCTCTCAGTTTCACCCCAGCTCTGCAGTGGAACACCCGGGGCAGCCTTCCCTGTACCCCTGTCCCCCTTTCCTGAGGCTCCCACAGACCTTTCCTTCTTACCCTCCCATCTTTCATGCTGCTTTGTCCCAGCCCCCAGCTCCAGCAGGCACTTCCTGCTCGCCCACAGACCACACTCGCCAGAGGACCAGACAGGCTGCGTGGCACATCTCCTTCACCTCACTGTCTCAGTTCCAATCCCCCAGTTTCAGCCCCAGCTCTGCAGCAGAACCTCTGTGGCAGCCTCCCCTGCCTTCCCCGCTTCATGTCTCCCGTGGGTCCTATAGATCTTCCCACCCTCACCTCCTGGTTCCTCATCCCAGTCCCCAGCCCCCAGCCTCTGCAGGAACTCCTTGCTCACCCACAGACCATGCCTTCCAGGAAAGTGGGTGAGCTGTTTGCAGATTTTCTCTTCTTCTGTTCCTCGGCATCCAACTCATTGGCCTCGTTCTCAGTGCTATTGCAGACCCTCCGTGGTGACCTTTCTTCATTGTCTCCCCAATTCAAAGGAGGAAAATAAGCAGCCCCTGGTTGAACACTCTGCTTTCCTCCCTCCTGTGAATTCCCTCAGACCCCTAGCCTAACCTCATTCCTAAATATCATCTCCCAATACCCAGAAACACTTTTTACCTGGAACCCCCAGTGGCCAAAACTATCAGGTCCAAAGAAAATGTCCTAACAGGTAACATACAGCCATCACACTCTGAAAAATCCAGAGAGGAAACACAAACCAAGGAAGAAAACACCCACCCAACAATAAAAAACCCAGAAATCAGCACCTACACCTATAACCACCCCAACCCCAGATGTCTAGAGGCCAGCATTTTGTCTTTTTTGTGTGTGTTACCATAATACCCAAACCACATAAAAACCCAACACAGAAGGAGAATTACAGATCAACTTTGTTTATGAGCACAGATGCAAAAATACTCAACACCAAATCCAAGAACACATCAAAAAGCTCATCTATCGTGATCAAGTAGGCTTCATCTCAGATATTTAAAGATGGTTAAATATATAAAAGTCAATAAATGCAATCCATCATATACACATACAAAAACCCCAAACAAACAAAACAAAAAATCCCCACATGATCAACTCATTAGATGCAGAAAAGTCTTTTGACAAAAAAAATCTAACACCCCTTCATGATATAATTCCTGGAGAGATTAGGAATACAAGGGACATACATAAACATAATAAAGGAAGCTTAAGGCAAGCCTATAGCTAACATCAGCTCAAATGGAGAGCAACTCAAAGCAGGTCTACTAAAATGACAAACAAGACAAGGGTGGTGTCCACTCTATCCATATTTATTCAATGTAGTACTTGAAGTCTTAGCTAGAGCAATAAAACAGCCAAAGAAGATCAGGGGGGATACAATTTGGAAAGGAAGAAGTCAAAGTATCTTTATTTGCAGGTGATAATGATAGTATACAAAAGAGACCCTAAAAAATTTTACTGGGGAACTCCTACAGTTGATAAATACTTTCATCAAAGTAGCTGGATACAAAATTAACTCACAAAAATCAGTAACTCTCCATATACAAATGACTAATGGACTGAGGAAAAAAAATCCAGGAAAAAAAAAAAGCTTTCACAATAGCATCAAATAATATAAAAAATATTTAGGTAATTCTAAACCAAGCAAGTGAAAGACTTAATAAATAATAAAAACTTCGAGTCTTTGAAGAAAGAAATTAAAGAAGATCTCAGCTGATGGAAAGATCTCCCATGCTCACGGATCAGTAGGATCAACATAGTGAAAATGGCTATCTTACCAAAAGCAATCTACAGATTCAATACAAGTCCTATCAAAATCGCAAAAAAATTCTTTACAGACCTTAAAGGGACAGTTTTCAACTTCCTGTGGAAAAACAAAAAAATTCCATGATAGCTAAAATGATAAAAGAAATCCTAGAGGTCTCATTAGTCCCAATTTCAGGCTGTACTACAGAGCTAGAGTAAAGAAACCCACGTGGTATTGTCATAAAAACAGGTGTGTTGATTCATGTCCTCCATTGAAAGGCCAGACATAAATTTACACACCCATGTGCACCTGATGTTTTGATAAAGAAGCCAGAAATAAGCACTGGGGAAAAAAAAGATAGTGTATCTTCAACAAATGGTGCTGGTCAAACTAGATGTCTGCATGTAGAAGAATGCAAATAAATCCATACAAAACTCAAGTCTAAATGGAGCAAAGACCTCAACATAAAACCATATTCACTGAACCCGACAGAAGGGACAGTAGAGAATAGCCTTGGCATAGGGAAAGATGACCTGAACAGAACACAATCAGCACAGGCTCTAAGATCAACAATTACTCAATGGGGCCTCATGCAACTAAAAAGGCAAAGAATACTATCATTCAGATTAAGTGGTAGCCTACAGAATGAGAAAAGTTTTTTTTTACTAACTCTATAAAACAATAATATCCAAAATATATTAAGGACTCAAGAACCTAGCTATTAAAAAACCCAAATAATCCAATTTTTAAAATGGAATAGAAGTCTAAACAGAGAATTCTCAATAGGGGAAACTCAACGGGCCAAAAAAGACTAAGAGATGTTTAATATCCTTAGTCACCCAAGAAAGGCAAATCAAATTATTTTGAGATTCCATCGTTCTCATGTCAGAGCGGGTCTCTGATCTTGTGCTTGCTCTTGGGGTTCTGTTTCTTCTGTTGGCTTACCTGGTCCAGATTTGGTGTGATATGTTTTGTTTTATCTTATTGTACTCACTGTTTTTGCATGTCAACTTGACACAAGCTGGTGTTATCACAGAGAAAGGAGCCTCCCTTGAGGAAATGCCTCCATGAGATCCAGCTGTAAGACATTTTCTCAATTAGTGATCAAGGGTGGGAGGGCCCATTTTGGGTGGTGCCATCCCTGGCCTGGTAGTCCTGGATTCTATAAGAAAGCAAGCTGAGCAAGCCAGGGGAAGCAAGCCAGTAAGTAACATCCCTCCATGACCTCTGCATCAGCTCCTGCTTCCTGACCCGGTTGAGTTCCAGTGCTGACTTCCTTTGGTGATGAGCAGCACTGTGGATGTGTAAGCTGAATAAACCCTTTCCTCCCCAGCTTCTTGGTCATGCTGTTTGTGCAGGATCAGAAACCCTGACTAAGACACTTATATTTTTTGTCATGTTTGGTTGTTATCTCTTAGAAGCCTGTTCTTTTCTAATGAGAGACAGAAAAGGAGTGGATCTTGAAGGGAAGGGAGGTGGGGAAGATCTGGGAGGAGCAAAGGGAGGGAAAACTGTAATCAGGATATATTATATAAGAAAAAAATCTATTTTCAATAATAAAAAAAAGAACATCTTTGATAGAGTGATGAAAACCAAAACCTGATATAAGTGGGCTGAAGAGAGATGGAAGCTTAGGGATTGTAAATAGTTTTTTTACATTTATTTATTTATTTATTTATTCATTCATTCATTCATTTGCATGTCTGTGTGTGTGTTTTGTGAGTGTGTGTTTGGGTGAGTGTACATGTGTATGTTACTGTAGGCATGTGAGGGTTAAAAGACAAGTTCTGAGAGTTTATTCTCTCCTTCCACGATGTAGGTTCCAAGGATCAAACACACACTATAAGGCTTGCTGGCAAGCCCTGATACCTGTGAGCCCTTTTGCTGCCCCCCAAAATACAGTTTTATTTTAAGAGCTTTTGCTTTGAACTGAAGCCAAGAATGGGTGGTACTCCGGAAGCACGTGGTTGTCAAGTATGTTTCTTAACATTGGCATTGTTATTTAAGGAATGACTTGGATGCTGCTGGGGACTCCTCAGGGACAGGAGTGAGACTGCTGACATGAGAGACATTGTGGGGAAGGCACCAGTGTCCAGGACACAAATAGCAAAGAAGGCATTCATCTTGGACCAGAGCTGAAATTCTGTCCTTCACATTAGGTGGTCAGTGGATTTGGTGACAGGCATCACAGGCTTTGTTTTGTGTGAATTAACCCCCAGAGCTCTCAGGGACTAAACCACCAACCAAAGAGCACACATGGAGAGACCCATGGCTCCAGCTGCATATGTAGCAGAGGATGGCCTTGTCAGACATCAATGAGGGGAGAAGCCATTGGTCCTGTGAAAGATTGTTGCCCCAGTGCAGGGGAATGCCAGGACAGGGAAGTGGGAGTGGGGGGGTGAGCAAGGGGAGGGGGGATGCGATAGAGGGGAAACCAGGAAAGGGGATAACATTTGAAATGTAAATAACGAAAATATCTAATTTTAAAAAAAGAAAGAATCTGATATTTGTGCTATTTAAAAAAAAAAAGAAAGAAAAAAGAATGACTTGGGGAGAAGCCACTAGGGGGCGTAAGAAGAGACAGTAACCTGGGAAACAGTCCCTAGAAGAGAGAATTTACTAGAGGCATTGAGAGGGTTGTTTGGCCATATAAGCCCTTGGTCTAATTGACAGCTCATTCATCCTTGCCCCTAACCACTGGCTCTGTGCTCCTAGCTCCTCTCTCAGTGTGGTTGGAAAGGTAGAGGAAGCAAAGCCAAACTAATTTCAGCTGGGCTTTAATGTGTACATTTTGCCTCCCTCTCCCTCTCCCCTCTCCCCTCTCCCTCCTCCGTATCCCTCTCCCCCTCCCCTTTCCCCTTCCTCCCTATCCCTCTCCTCCTCCCTATCCCTCTCCTCCTCCCTATCCCCTTCCTCCTCCCCCTCTCCCTTTTCCTTTGCTCCCTATCCATCTCCCCTCCCCCCTCTTCCCTCCTCTTCCCCTTTCCCTCTCCCCTCCTCCTCTCCCCTCTCCCCTTTCCCCTTCTTCCTCCCCCTCCTCCCTATCCCCCCTCCTCCCCCTCTCCCTCTCCCCTCCTCCCTCTCCCTCTCTCCTCCTCCCTATTCTCCTCCTCCTTCCCCTCTCCTTCTCCCCTTCTCCTCCTCCCTATCCCCCTCCTCCTACTCCATCCCTCTCCCCTCCTCCTTATCCCTCTCCCCTCCTCCCTATGCCTCTCCTCCCCCTCTCCCTCTCCCCCTCCTCCCATCCCTCTCCCCTCCTCCCTATCCCCCTCCTCCTCCCCTCTCCCTTTCCTCCTCCTCCCTATCTTTTTCCCCTCCTCCCTATGCCTCTCCTCCTCCGCCCTCTTCCCCTACTCCTCCCCCTCTCCTTCTCCCACTCTTCCCTACCCCTCTCCTCCTCCCCTTCTCCCTCCTCCCTCCCCCACCACTGTGTCTTATTGATTTTTTACCTTGAATCATTTACTCATGTTTTTCTGGATGAATAAAGTTTGGATCAAGGTCTGCTGATGGGATTAGAGGTGTTTGGGAGGATTTCCTGCAAGACTGCCTGACGCTAGCAGGAATTGCTGCTGACAGAATTACTTTGCTGAACCTTGTTAACTGGGGCATAGGGGAGCTCACTGTTTGCTCCTGGTGTGATGCTAAGCCCCCCCCCCCCAGTGACCTGCAGGGAGCAGACCATCATCTCCAGCACACTTCTTCTATTTGTAGTATCCCTCAAATAGAAAACAAAATGCACCATATTACTAATAAGCATAATCATAATAGTGACCTTTTATTTGATGCCCCCCCAAGTACCAGGCACTGTATTAGTTATAATAATAATTAACATCCAGTTTAAGATATTTTATTTTGTGATTACTTACTTATGAGGGTAGAGGTGCATACCACAACATACAACATACAACACACTTATGGCATCTCGCCAGAGTCTGTTCTGTCCATCAACTGTGTAGGGTGTGGGAGTCGGACTGACACCATGTTAGGCTTGGCTGTTCGCACCTTTACTCCTGGGCCAGCTCCCTGTCCCTACTAGGTGTCCCTCCAGGCATCTGTGCTCTGGTTGTGTAAACCTGCTTTACTCTTCACAGTGGCCTGATAAAGGTTTACACCTGTGATAGAGATTGCAGCTCAAAACTTCTTGAGCAAGATCCCGTTGTATTAAAAGCTGGCTACAGGCAAGGATGCAAAGTTGGATTGCAACTGGATCTGTTTCACTCTTGTATCTGTTTTCATTGTGCACTGAAATACACACCAAGACGTGCACTCTTTACCTCTTGAAGGCAGTTATCCTGTCAAGAGAAGCACGCACAGGAAGAAATGGGTGCAAATGAGAGATACTCATGATGTGTAAGTGACAGATTTGAGAGACATTTTAAGAAGCCACACAGTCGGCTGGTGACTCCTCATTGCTTAGTCACACCAAGGCCTACAGGTGGGGATCTCCTGTCAGCAGGCATCTCTTCCCCACCTGTTCCTGAAACACAGGACGAACAACAGAGCAACACCGATGCTTGTGTCTCTGTCCTTGCGCACCTACATGTGTGCTTAGTGTTTTCATCGTTGATGGTTTGCTGTCTGTGCTATGGGGTTATGCATCAGGCAAGTACTCTACCAGCAGGATACAGCTCTGGTCCCCCAGTCCCCTGTGCCAAGCTTTCACCCCACTCTTCCTTGCGCAGTCATGCCTAACTCTTGCTGCAGTAAGCACACGTAGGAAGCCCATTCCCAAACTGCTGCTCTTTCTGTAACTACCCGTGACCACCTGGGCTCACAGCCATCTCTCTCAGACTGGCTTCCTTTGCACAGCTGGAAAGGGGCCGTCGAGGGTTCCGCATTTGATAGTGTGGCTCTCTCTCCCACAAAGGACTTGACTTTTCTCCAGTCTCGATGCTGAAAGCTTGGACTTTGGTGGATCAGGTTGGGTATGTGGTCCTGAGAAGGTGGGTGGCTGCCAGTCGCGGCCAGAGGCAGGTATAAAATGTAATCATGATGTACGGACCGTGGTACCCGAGCACTGAGGGAGAAAGAACGAAGGATGGATAGAGCAAGACTTTTCCTTTTAACATAAAATTTGGGGACAACTGGGTAAAAGGTTAATGCTTTGTAAGGTATAAAAGAACTATTGGTGCTTTTGTTTATACTTTTAAAAGTATAAATTAGAACAATTTTTATGAGTGAAAGCAATGAGCGGAGCCTCGATGTTCCAGTTTCCCACTGGGTGTGGGTGACACGCACTACCTTGACACACCCTGTCGTTGCTTTGAACTTGTCCACACACAGGCATCTTGCCTAGCAAAGCACCTCAGGGCAGTACAAACAGAGAAGGATGTTGAGTGCCGCGAGTGGGAGGTGTTATGCAATGTTAATAAGAGGTCATTGGAGGCTTTGAGTGACAGATAACATGATACGACACAGGAGAAGCAGCCGGTGGAGAAGATTAGAGGAGGAGCGAGTGGCAGTGGGTGTCAAAATGGCGGAGGGGAGAAAGGGAGAGATGGATGCTAGATTGGTAAAGGCAGAGCTGACAGAATCCGACTCTTCCTGGTGATGCCATCCATAGAAGAGAAGACCCTGGACAAGAGTAAAAGAAACAGGACTGGAGAGGAGGCAGAGGAGTTTTGCATGCCCAGAAGGCCTCAGTGGGATTCTTAGGTAATTACACAGTAACCAACTTGGGTGTGGAGCTAGATGCAGTAGCATAGAAGGGATTGATGGACCTGTGGGGTGTGTGAGGGGACATCGGGAAGGTAAGCTGCTGGCTAGGGTTTGGGCCTTAAGCAGAAATCACCCTGTCTCTATCTGGATGGCCAAGGTCATGAAGCCAGCAGCAATGAGGGTCTTTATGTTGCATCCCAACATGGTAGAGGAGATATGGAAAGACAGACAGCAACTGTGCTGGCTCAACTTTCTCTTCTGATAAAGTCACCAGTTCCATCTTGCTCCTCCCTCCCATATAATGTTTGAAAATCCCAATTCCTTCCTGAAGAGCCCCACCTCTGGATACCATTAATGTATATGTCAAGGAGTGAACTTTAGAAGGCTTTAGGGGCCACTCAAACCATGACCAATGTCCTTAGGAAGGGATGATAAGGAAAAAGGGAAAAGTAAAATACTTGGTTTCTGTGTTTCAAAGTAGTTGGTCCAAAACCAATCAAAAAATGCTTATTAAAAAGGACTAAAAAAAGGGGGGTGGAAGGGAGCCCATGTCTCACAGGATGAAAGTTCTTTCCAAGGCACCTGACAGACTGAGTTGAATCCTTGGGACCCACATCATACAAAGAGAGAACTGACTCCCAACAGCGGTCTTCTAACTTCCATATACACACCGCGGCATGGCGTGACCCCACACATTTAATACACAAATAAATCTAGAAATTTTAAATGGGATAAATATCAAAACAGACATTTCATCAAAGCAGATACACACATGGCAGCAATCACCCTGAGAGACAGGCAACACTGTGTTACTAGAGCATTTAAATATGATGAAAACTTAAAATATGATGGGGCATTTCTCCATGTGACAAACTGTCAACAAATACCGGCAACAGCAAGTGCTGGCAAGAAGGCAGAGCAACAAGGAGTCTGACTCATCGCTGGTGGGAACACAAAATGGTGGCACCATGTTGGAAGAGAGTTTGGCAGTTTCTTCTCTAGTTAAGCACTGTCTTCCCCCATGGGTACCATGTGGCTCTTACGCTGGAAACAGACGCACAACTTGGGATGGGTTTGAGGAAACTTGTACCATATGCTGATCTTCTTGAAGTGACTAAACAAAGTGAAACAAGAGGGTAGCGTAGGCCCAGCAGCATAAACGTGTCCAAACACCTGCGTGACCTACCATTGACAGCTTTATGTGCATAGCATTGACAGCTCATAGTCCCTGGGACTATAAAGTCTCACTGTGCCAACACCCTGGAACTTCCCACAGAAAATTATTCTTTGAAAAGGCATAACAGAGGTTCTGTATCTGACAAACTCTACTTAGATCTGCTCAGAAGAAGATACCTGCGTCAGACTGCTTGACCAAGGAAGCAGAGAAAGCACCCAGCTGGCCTTCCAACTTCACCGATGTCCCAGAAGGAGCAAGCTCTTTCTCCCCCACGCCGTCTAAATCTCCCTTCAACTCAAAGTCCCTCCTTTCTGTTTACCTATGCTCACTCCATGTCAGCTTGCTCTGATTCTTGGTCTAGGGTTGACTTCACTTAGCTCCTGGATAAAAGGTGTATGCTATGTTTGGAGTTGGGGTGGTGGAAACTTTCAGAGCCAAGGACTGATGGGAAGCTTTATTATTTTAGCAACTCTGGAGGAATACCAGGGACATAAAGGTAATTCATGAGATTGGCTTACACAACAGGATCCAAAAAGGGTTGCCTCACACCAGCAAGCCTGAGAACCTAGTAGTTCAGCGCTCAAGGCTGGGTGCCTCAACAGTCCCAGTCTGTTGCTGAGGCCTGAAGGACTCCTTGAGAGCTACTGGTATTCAGTCCATCTTGGGAACTAGAAGAAGCCGTCAGTGAAGGAATGCAGCAACAGCAGCCAGAGATGGATGTGTGGATGAACTTGCCAGGGTGAAGACAAGCAGGCCAAAGCAAGTTTCTTCCAGTCCCCTTTATCTGACGCTGCCCATACTTTGGGTGGCTCTCCCCACTTAGAGTAATCTGGTCAAGACCTCACAGAAGCAGCCGGCAGCTTACCTTTTAGTTGATTCCTGATCCTGTCAAGTTGAAACCTAAGATGAGCCCTGAGGAGTTCTTTAAACATTCAGGGGCCCTACGTCATCAGGAAGCGCCAGCAGGCCCTAAACAGCCTCACCAGCCTGAATGTGGGCTGAAGAGAACAGCTTTTTTTTTTTTTCCTCTTTATAAGTTTGCTGTCTCTAGTATGTCTTTGGGTGACCCAATACTGACCCTCAGAGCATTTCAAAACCTCATGCAGGCAAACAATACAGCTTTCTCTTTCACTACCTCCTGCATTATAGCTCTCTGGGACTCTGAAGGCTCATTTTTGCTGTCTCCATGGCGGCTAGGCTACTGGTTTTCAGAGCTGCCAGTGCGTCAGAGCGAGCTGACAGGGAGTGAGCATAGGTAAACAGAAAGGAGGGACTTTGAGTTGAAGGGAGATTTAGACAGTGTGGGGGAGAAAGAGCTTGCTCCTTCTGGGACATCGGTGAAGTCAGAAGGCCAGCTGGGTGCTCTCTCTGTCTCCTTGGTCAAGCAGTCTGACACAGGTGTCTTCTTCTGAGCAGATCTAAACAGAGTTTGTCAGATACAGAACCTCTGTTATGCCTTTTCAAAGAATAATTTTCTGTGGGAAGTTCCAGGGTGTTGGCACAGTGAGACTCTATAGTCACAGGGACTATGAGCTGTCGGTCCTAAGCACATAAAGCTGTCAATGGTAGGTCACGCAGGTGTTTGGACACGCTTGTGCTGCTGGGCCTACGCTACCCTCTTTTTCACTTTGTTTAGTCACTTCAAGAAGATCAGCATATGGTACATGTTTCCTCAAACCCATCCCAACAAGGCCTTCTTGTGCCACATTTTTGGCTGGAACCATGTGTGCCCCTTGGTTGATGGTTCAGTCCCTGGGAGTCTTGGGGCATCTGGGTGGCCGAAATCACTGTTCTCCCCATGGGGCTGTAAGCCCCCTCAGTTCCTCCAGACCGCCCTCCAGCTCCTCCACTGGGGACCCCATGCCCAGTCCAATAGTTGGTTGCTAGTATCTGCCTCTGTATTTGTAAGTCTCTGGCAGGGCCCCTCTATATTGAGGGCAGTATAATATATGTGGTTGTTTACACTGTAGATAAAGAATATCGATGAGGATCTTGCCAAAGCAAAATATCTTTTTGCGCACTGAGATGGGGAAGGGGGGAGGGCAAACCTGATTGGCATCTGGATGCTGTAAGTTAGCTGCCTGCCTTGGAGCTGCATGTAAATGTCAGCTGGAAAGAAGATTGTTTATATATGTACTGAAGTAGAAACAAACACCCGGGATTCTCAAATGCCATTAATAAAACATCGGGAGTGTTATTCTGAGTTAAGCAGGTCTACGTGGTTTTTCTAAAGATGACTGAGAAATGTTTTCCTTTACAAACTCAACTCCTTAGGGAAGCGCTGAAAATCCATTTCTCACTTAAAAAAAAATAGGTGTTCTTTCCGATAAAATGTCACAAGTAGCACAATAGGACCTCTCCTACACCGTCGCCTCTCTTGAAGATGCCCAGCCTTCCAGAACATCAGAATGTGAAGGACTGTGTGAGTCACTCTGTCCTCTGGCTGCCAGATGACTCAAATCAACACAGCTACAATGGGTGCCCTCCCACGCGCTGGGCAGTCTTCAGCCTTGCCTTGCCTTTGCGACGTGCTTGCCAAGCAAACCCCATGCAGAACACATCAAGGGCACGCTTGTATTTAGACAAACTTGTTTTCCCCCAAGTTAGGAAACCATGCACTGGGGCAATATGTAACCACTAGAAGAGGTAGCTACCTATCTATGGTAGTGACTGTGATCACCTGAGATGAACTTGTGTGAGGATATTGCTGTAAGGCCCCTCCTCATCTTCAACATGTCTTGTAGGGAAGGTGATACTGTAGTACATGGAGTCTATTTTAGTTTAAAAATCACACCACACACATGTATACATATATTCATTTTTTCTAATATCTCACCATATCTTTCTTATCTCTAAGACCTCTGAAATGGTTGGTGTGACTAGACTGTGGGCTGAGGAGATGCACTTCTAACTAGTCTCTGATGAAAATCTTGACCATAGGAGATAGGCTGAATGGCTCGTACAACTGAATGGGGTTTTATGTTAGATCTGTGTCATCTGCAGTCTCATCAAAACGTTGAGTTCTCCCTTAAGCCAATTGGATGGGTGTTTGAATTCCTACAATGGACCTAGCAAGCTCTTTGCTAACTCTGGAGAGTAAAGCACATGAACTCATCTACCCAGGGACGATATGCTGACAAGCCAACAGGCAGTTGCCATAGGACGAGATGGGTATCCTAACCATCCACCCCATGGAAACTCAGGGGCCTCTTCCTCAAGGAGATGAATTTGTACTCTTTAAGACAACTGATTTTTATTAGGAAATCTGAATGTGTTCTCTGTGCTTAATGTAATATTTGGGAATATATATTCACTACTGATTTATATACATATTCTTTTTGTGGCAAGAACCCTTGTTTGTTTGTTTGTCTGTTTGTTTTTGAGCACAGCACATTGTGACTGACTACAGTTGCCAACATGCCGACAGGTTTCTTGGACTTGTATCTCCCATCTTAAATGCAATTTAACCATTCCACCAGCGCCTTCCCACACTCTCCTTGCACCACACCTCTCCTGGAAGATGACTTGAGAAACATTTGGTACGCTCTGGCTCTGTGTGTGATCTTATCATCCAGTGTAAAGTTCAGTTCTGTCTTATATTTCCCTTTCCAAGAACCATGCCAAGTTTCTGGCAGCTCGCAGGGGCATGGCCTTCCATACAAGCAAGTGAGGAAAGGGGAATTCTTGTTCGCCATGCTTGAGCAGATGCAGTAATAGGAGATGTTCTGTAAGCGCTTCACAGTTCTGTCTTTTTTCAAGTGTAATTAAAATAATTGGTCTAGTATGTAGGTTACAGCATTTGCTGGTAAGCAACTTATTGGTGTGGTTCCTTAGAAACACTGGGTAGCAGTGATTTAAATGCACGAGGGGCTGTTTTCTGGAATGAACCAGTCAAGCATTGTTTTGGATATTCAACACTGAATGAGGAGAATGAAAGCACAGATCTTTTGCACCACTTCAATATACTGAGACTCTGTCTGGTGCCTTTCATAGGAAAAGATTTTCACACTTCTCATAAACATTTGCCAACCTGTTAGTGCCCATTATTTAACTTATTCTGTATAGCATCTATGCTGATGAATGAGGTACCAAAAACAGAAAAAACATTTTTTCTTTTCTTTTTTTCTTTTCTTTTCTTTTTTCCTTTCCTTTCCTTTCCTTTTCCCTTCCTTCCTTCCTTCCTTCTTTGTTTTGCTTGGTTTATTTTCTTTTTCTTTTTTCTTTTGTTTGCTTGTTTGTTTGTTTGTTTGTTTTGAAACAGGGTTTCTCTGTATAGCCTTGGCTGTCTTGGAGCTCACTCTGTAGACCACGCTGGCCTCAAACTCAGAAATCCACCTGCTCCTGCCTCCCAAGTGCTGGGATTAAAGGTGTGTGCCACCACTGCCCAGCTACTTGGTTTATTTTCAAGGCAGGGTTTTGTTGTGTAGCCCTGGTTGGCCTGGGATTCTCTCTGTACACCACACTGGCCTCAAACTCAGAGATCGGCCTTCCTCTATTTCCTGGGTGCCAGGATTAAAGGCGTGTACCACCACTGCCTGGAAAAGACCATTTCTTTACTGGCACCCTATGGCCATTGTTGCCATGGTATCCCTGGCTTCCTTATACCCATGGTTACTTTTTGGATTGAAAGGACAAAGAGAATAGAAGGTGGAAAACTTGGGACCTGTAGCGCAGAGGGGAATGGTAATGGCTGCCGTGCCTTATCTTCTCATAGAGAGAGCTTCAGTAGTGGTGTGAGCAGGGCTCTCCCTATGCTTTGCAGGAGCTGTCTGTCTATCACACAGAATCATATCAAAGCGCTTTTGCAGAGATCACGATGCATATTCTGTTTTGGAGTGGGCAGGGTCTTGATGTTTAACCCAGCCTGGCCTCAAACTTAAAGCCCCCCTGCCTGAGGGTGCTCACACACAGCAGGGCAGAATCACTGCCTCCATCACAAATTCCAGCAGCAGAGATTCACAGATGACATCATCTGTGAGTCGGAAACCAACCTGTCCCCACTGGGAGACTCAGTCCTCTATCACCACCATGGATGAGTGGACTTGAAAGCCACTAAGGGAGTAGTAAGGAAACATTAACTTTATTCATATGACCCTTTAGTTACTAAGGAAACATTAGACTTCACTAATAATGGATCTGTTAGTTAACACTGACACTCTCATTCAATCTGTAAAGCAGATAGCTACCGCCTATGGCAGGCTAGTCTCTGGGGTTCCGGGGAAAGAATGCAAATATCACAATATAACAGGTTGAACAGTAATGTTTTCAGTCATGATCCCACATCACATTGTGATTTAGGCAAGTTATTTACACCAAGTAAAATTGATCGTTTCTGAAAGAATATGGATAAAGAGTCTGGCAACGAGATCACAGACAAAAACACAAAAATAACACCATAAGAAGTACAACTTAGTAAGAAGATGAAATTAAGTGTACACATGTGAAAACGAGGTGATCATTGCAATGATACATTGTATATATAGTTTATAGAATTTTGTCAAACCAAATGCTAAATTTATGTAGTTGAAATCAGGAAACCTGTTAAATGACTGATCATAGAAAATGCCATACATCAGTTTTTTTAGGAATCAGGCAAAATTTTTTTAGAGAGACAAATCCATTAGTTCAGCTTCTATTTTGAGAATTCATAGAGAAAAAGCAAAAAACAACTCGAAGAAAATAGGTAACAAAAATGGACAGAAATCAATGTGGCAGAAAAGTGATTAGAAAATATTAGCAACATTAGAGTCTGGCTTTTTGAAAAATAAATAAAGTCTGTTTCTGAGTGCTTGCTTTTCTTCATGAGGTTTGGTGTTTGGTTCCCAGAACCCATGTATGGTTCCTCGAAACAGCCTACAAATCTATCTCCAGGGAATCTAATGCCCTCTTCTGGACTCTATGGGGACTGCATTTATGTGCACATAGCCTCAAACAGACACAAAAACAGACACTTCATGTGGTCTGTGAATTATATCTTGGGTATTCCAAGCTTCTAGGCTAATGTCCACTTATCAGTGAGTGCATACCATGTGTGTTCTTTTGTGATTGGGTTACCTCACTCAGGATGACATTTTCTAGTTCTATACATTTGCCTAAGAATTTCATGAAGTCATTGTTTTTAATATCTGAGTAGTACTGTACCACATTTTCTGTATCTATTCCTCTGTTGAGGGACATCTGGGTTCTTTCCAGCTTTTATAATTATAAATATAATTTATAATATTTATAATACTATTATTTTTATATTATAATATAAATATTATAAATAAGTGAGCTATGAACATAGTGGAGCATGTGTCCTTATTACATGTTGGAGCATCTTCGGGGTATATGTCCAGGAGTGATATAGTTGGGTCCTCAGGTAATATTATGTCCAATTTTCTTAGGTACCATCATACTGATTTCCAGAATGGTTGTACCAGTTTGCAATCCCACCAGCAATGGAGGAGTGTTCCTCTTTTTCCACATCCTTGCACGCACCTGCTGTTACCTGAGTTTTTGATCCTAGCCATTTTGAGTGGTGTGAGGTGGAACCTCAGGGTTGTTTTGATTTGCATTTCCCTGATGACTAAGAATGTTGAACATTTCTTTAGGTACTTCTCAACCATTTGGTAGTCCTCAGTTGAGAATTCTTTGTTTAGTTCTGTACCCCATTTTTAGTAATGTTATTTGGTTTTCTGGAGTCTAATTTCTTGAGTTCTTTGTATATATTGGATATTAGTCCTCTATCAGATGTAGGATTGGTAAAGATCTTTTCCCACTCTGTTGGTTGCCATTTTTTCACAGACCACATGAAGCTCAAGAAGAAGGAAGACCAAAGTATGGATACTTCAGTCCTTCTTTGAAGGAGGAACGAAATACCCATGGGAGGAGATACAGAGACAGAGTGTGGAGCAGAAACTGAAGGGAAGGCCATCCAGAGACTGCCCTGCATGGAGATCTATCCCATACACAGTCACCAAACCCAGACACTATTGTGGATACCAGAAAGTGCTAGCTGACAGGAGCCTGATATAGCTGTCTCCTCAGAGGCTCTGCCAGTGCCTGACTAATACAGAGGTGGATGCTCTCAGCCAATCATTGGACTGAGCACAGGGTCCTCAGTGGAGGAACTAGAGAAAGGATCCAAGGAACTGAAGGGGTTTGCAGCCCCATAAGAGGAATAACAATACCAACCAGTACACCAGGATCTCCCAGGGACTAAACCACCAACCAAAGAGTACACGTGGAGGGACCCATGTTTCCAGCTGCATGTAGCAGAGGATGGCCTTTTCAGACATCAAAGGAGAGGCCCTTGGTCCTGTGAAGGCTCATTGCCCCAATGCAGGGGAATGTCGGGACAGGGAATTGGCAGTGGGTGGGTTAGTGAGCAGGGGGAGGAAGATGGGATAGGGGATTTTTGGAGGGGAAATGAGGAAAGGGGATAACAATTGAAATGTAAATAAAGAAAATACCTAATTTAAAAGCTGGATTAAAAAAGCAGACGAACACGCACACACATGCAATTAAAAATTAAATCTTCAAAATATAATAAATGGCTATAATAACTTCCAGCTCTTGGGAGGCAGAGGCAGGTAGATCTCTGAATTGGAGGCCAGCCTGGTCTTCAGAGTAAGTTCTAGGATAACCAGTGCTACACAGAGAAACCCTGCCTTGAAAAATTCAGAAATGAAATAAGACATTAAAATAAAATTTAATTTCCAGTTAAAAATTCAGTCTAATTATGTTTTCATTGAAATTTAAAATTTTCAATTAAAATGGAAAAACTTAAAAATTGAAAAATTAAAGGTCAAAATCAACTCAAGAAGAAAGAGAGAATTAGAAGATGTTACAACTGGTAAAGAAATTGAACAGATTCAAATTTTTCCTCAAAGAAAATTCTATGTCTACAAAGGTTTTGAGGGTGAACTCCAAAAACAAAACAAAGACATTTTTAGTAGGAAGAAATTTTAATCTCCAAAAACAATTGTGGACAAAACTAGCAAATATTCTAGAACTCACAAGGGTTACATAATTTTGGTTTGAAATTACATGGAGGAGTATATACAAAGGAGAAAACATGGAGAAATAGAAACTAATTATTAGCGATATCACGATGTCAAAGGATCAGTAGTAATTTCATTAAGGTAACAGTAATAACAGTAATTTCAAGTAAAACCTTAAAAATTGCTAGTAACATAGTATTATCTCTCAAAATTGAGAGAATGTTCAACATACAAAAACACCCATGTTTCAACATCAGCAACAATTAGAAAATATTTAATGACATAGAAAGTGTAGGTCTTGAAGTTACAATGACACTCCTGTGTCTTTCATAAATCAATTTTTGTTTTGTCAAAAAAAGCAAACTAAGCATAATTATAAAAGCCAAGCAAATCACCACATAAATCAATCAATCAAATTAAACCATCTGATCAACTCAATGCATATTGAAAAGCCCTGTGAGAAAACTCAGTGTGGTCACATTGTCAGCAACTGGAAAAGTCTGAGAGCTGCCATAGATTGAGCAAGAATATTCACAAAAAAATTCAAAAGCAAAGTGCAATGGAGAAATGGGAAAGTTCTCATTTGTCACAGTGCACACAAGCAAAGCTCCTGTCATACACACCACATGATGTTCTGGACATTCTAACACAACCAGGCCAAATCATCAGAAGGTATAGAAATTAGAATGGGGCCCAGGGTGGAGCTCATGTTGTAGAGGGCGTTCCTGTGTGCACGTGGCGCCAATAGAGGCAGAGATGGTGATGAGCTCAGAGACAGACTGGACAGAGGCAGAAATGGACACGGCAAGAGAGATGGACAGGCACAGTATATGCAGGTCTATACAGGTAAGTTATCAAAACTGCAGAGATTAGCAAACTTGAGAGAAACACCCAACATTCAAAGGCACCTGTGCCTTGACACTAGCAACAACCAGAAAATATATTTGGAAAGAAATATCATTTCCATTAACAACAAACTTCAAGCCCCAGGACTTTGAAAACAAACATTCCTGAACCCTCACAAGCAAAAGGAAGCATATTGGGAAAGAAATTAAAACTCAAAACGGACACAAATACTTTGTTCACCGTAGAATTTAGCTTTACAAAGGTGTCCGTTTGAAAATGGATCTTTGGATATAATTCAATTCTTATAAAAATTTCTAACAACTTTTGGTTGCTTGTTTTGATTTGGGAGAACTTAAGCTGATTTTAAAATCTATATGCAAGAGCGGAGACCCGAGACTATCTTAAGACATCTTAACAAAGGGAGTAAAATGGAAAGATGTGCTCTTCAGTGCATTGAGATGTGTTGTAAAACCATAGCAATTGAGTCCGTGGTTTTAAGGCATGAGTAAATAGATAAACCAATAGATAGAGCAGCGTTCAAAGAATCCAACACATAAAGGGCACTGGGAATCAATGGAGGAAAGACAGGCTATCACACAACGAGGCTTGGGCTTCTCGTTAGCAAGTGCTAAAAAAAAACAACCCTGAATTTTATTTCAATTTACACAGAGCACACCTTCCTAGTGGTTTAGGAGAATAGCTTTATTTTCTAAATTTTGGGTAGGAAATGATTCTTTTTTTAAAAAAGCATATACAGTGGAACATTATTAATTAACTAATTATTGATGGATTAAATCACCTGCATTAAAATTAAGAATTTGTGTTCTGTTCAATAAAATAGAAAGAGAACAAAAATAGATCTGAAGATGGGAAAATGCATTTTCAGTACATGTAAGTATAGATACTAGATTTCAGACTATAAATGAATTATATGACTCAATAACAGAGGGACAAATGACTCATCAGACAAATGTACAGCAGTCACACACAGACAACAGTAAAAACCGGCACAGGACACGTGTACTGATAATTCGCCTCAGCAGGAATGAAATTTTAGACCTAGTTCTTTAAAATTTTCTCCATATGCAGATATTCGTGAAGGCCAGAAGAGGGCACCAGATCCCTTAGAGCTGATGTTAAGTAGTTGCAAGTCACCTAATAGACTTGTTGGGCACTGAAATCAGGTCCTCTGCAAGAAAAATACATGTTCTTAACTGCTGAACCATTTCTCTCCTGTCCCCTTTACATTAAAACCTTGAAATGTAGTTTCAGGCTCAACAGACTTGGAGAAAAATGACTTTGTAAAACCAGATGCAGGCAAGGCAACACAGGGGCAGAATCCCGTTCACAGAGGTACGAAGAAACTGTCAGCGGCTCTCTTATGTCGCAGAAATATTTGGGTTTGCAAACCAGAAAATAGAAAGAAAAAGGTACATAGTAGCATTGTGTGGGAGAAAGTGCTCATATGCAACAAAGTAGCAAACTGTGGCTCACTGCTGCAAGGAGCTTTTAAGCCATGGTGAAAATTTATGAACTAGAGCTACACACATCACCCTGGATACTTCTCAGTGATAGGATGAGTGAAGAGTTCAAGTCTGTGTGCACATATATGTAGTGTGCTTTCTTTCATACAGTTTTAACAAAAACAACAAAACAACAACAACAACAACAATAAACAAACAAAAACAAAAACCCTATGGGTTGCTCAGGAAACGCACAGAGCTTTTTCGAGTCACAAAGAAAGATTCGGGAATGACACTGAGACAAAGTGTCCGCGAGGAACCCTGAGTGCTGAAGGCTGATTGCGGTTTGGCTCTCAAGGAGCTGTGGGTTGCCCTGCCTCATAGCTCCGTAATTGGCACATGTAAGTCACCACTGTGTTGGCACCCATGAGAAACAGTTTAAGAGAGGGAAAGATTTGTTTTTTCTCTTTTGGCTCTTGGGTTTAAACGTTTCAGATTGTGGTGAGAAAGGCAAGAGAGAGTAATGTTGCTTGTGTGAGGGTGGTCAAGAAGCACACACGGAGAGAGGCAGGGGTGAGGGACAAGGTTTATCCCACCAGAGCCTGGCTCCATTAAACCTCTCTGCCTTCTGCTCCACCCTCTCTCAGCAGTAACGTCATCAAGTGGCTTGTCTATTGGTTAAGTCGGAGCCTCCATGATTTAACCACCCCTCCGTGATTGGATGTACCAGACTTCAATCAACCAGCTGGGACTAAGCTTTCAGCAAAGGAACCCTTTGGAGAGGCTTGTGATATCCGAACTCTGACAGGACCATTATGAATGTCCTGTCTATCACAATTCTTTCGATTGTATACTTACTCTTTTATAAATGTGAAACATTTCACAGAAAAACTATAAATGAGTTATAATTCTGTAAATAATTGGACATTTTCTTTGATTACTTGTAAATGTTTCACAAAACAGTGTAATAAATTAGATAGCACATTCCTAAGCTAAAATAGCATTAACATTAGAAAACTTATTAATTTTTATAGTATTTATAGAATGCTTGTAGAATTCCTAGATATTTCAAAGTTTTCAAAAACAGTGTATAAACCACTTTCCCTTCTATGCTATTATTATACAACAACTATTTGAAATGTAATCCTTTAATATTTTTTTATGCTTCATAACATATATTTGTAAACTCATGCTGATATTTACTTTGTTGGGATATCATAAGTTGAGACAAACATCTCTCTTTCTCTATGTTGTGATCCAGGGAGAGCTGGCCTCTCCCCTCGCCTGGCCAGCACTGTTGTTGTACATCTGGCCCTGGTGGCACGAATGTGGGAGAGTGGACTGAGGGTGTGAGAGCAGGAGAACTGGGCACACACGCGTGCACGTACACACACACACACACACACACATCACCCTTTATACACACATCGCTCCTTGCACACACACATGTGCACACACTGCCTCTTACACACACACACTGCCCCTTGCATACACACATGTATATACACACACCACCCTTTACACACACACACACACTGCCCCTTGCACACATGCACACACACATGCACACACACACACACACACACACACACACTAGAAGGCTGCAGTACTCTGGTGCCTGGGCAGCTTAGTAAAGCTGATGCTGGTAACAAGGCAGCTAGAAACCTGGTCCCCAGGGTGTGGGAGCTGGAGAACTGGCCCCGCCCCTTTCCAGCTCTAGCAGTAGGGTGGGCTGGCCCCTCCCCACACTGGGGCAGGAGAGCTGGCCTGGTTGGCACAAGCTGCACTGACCAACTCAGCTGCAACTCAGGCCCAGATCCAGGGCTTTGAGTTGTCTGGCCCCATCGTCTCCATTTATGATCTGCTGCAATGGGATCCAGACCAGCGACTCGCTGCTATGAACATTTGCAAGGAAAGCTGTTGGGCAACTTCCATGCAGTGCAACTTCCACTGAGAGATGGCTTTTATTTATTTTAATTTTTTGTTTTCTTTTGCAAGGGCAAAGGGTAGATATGGGGGGACCAGAAGATGAATAGGATTGGGGTGTATGTTGTGAAATTCACAAAGAATTTTTTTTAAGTCTGGCTCTTTAGCACAGACTGGCTTCGAACTCATGGCAATCCTCCTGCCTTAACCTTCCATGTACTTTGATAACAAGCAGATGCTACCATGCCTAGTAAGATTTTTCAAGCTGGGCGGTGGTGGCGTATGCCTGTAATCCCAGCACTCTGGAAGGCAGAGGCAGGCAGATTTCTGAGTTCGAGGCCAGCCTGGTCTACAGAGTGAGTTCCAGGACAGCCAGGGCTACACAGAGAAACCCTGTCTTGAAAAAAACAAAAATCAAAAATCAAAAAAATATTTTTCTTATTTTATTTTGTGTTGGTTCGTTGTGAATTTCGTATCACACACCCCAATCCCAATCATCTCCTCCTCCCCCTATACCCGATCTCCATTCCTGCAACATCCTCCTCAACAGAGGAAAAAAAAATCTCATTGTGAAAACTGTAGTGTGCCCCAGTGTGTCCCACAGTAGGACCTTTTGTTCACACTTCTTTGCTTGAACCTATTCATTCCAATGACTTGTTGATCTGGGATGAAGCGTCTAGCTTCTGCTATTCTATCGATACAAGAACCCCACTGAGACTCCTTTCGGATATCCTGTTGTTGACCCATGTCTTGGAGATCCTGTAGTTTTGGATTTGTAGGACCCTCATGCACTCCAGCAGTGTGTTCCAAATGATCCAATCCAAAGGCCTGGATCTGGGCTTGAAGGTACCTGAGCTGGTCAGCGCACTGGCTCTCCCACACTTAAAGCTTTGGGGAGGCTTACCTGACCTGCTCCTGTAGGTGAGGGGCAGGGTCAGCTCTTCTGCTCTCACGACGCCTTTGGAGCCAACCCACCCTCCCATCCCCCACCCCCTCCCACTCTCCCATCCCCCCCCCCCCCCCCCGTGGTAAAGGTGAAGGGAGGGAAGAGGATCTCTCCCTCACCGATGCCACCCCACAGCAGACAAGAGGCAGGGCTGACTCTCCCAAGTCATGTCCTTGAGACTGACTCACCTGCAACCCCTGACATCCAGCGTTGGCTCTCCTGTGCTCCCCAGGTGAGGTGCACAAGGGCTGCAGCCGGTAAGGGACAGGACCAGCTGTTCCCACTGATGACCTCAGGACCAGCTCTCCTGCCTGCTGTGGGCTGCAAGGGGTGGTAGGGCTGCATCTCTTTCTTACCTGTGTCACTGTAAGGCAGACAAGTTTCAGGCCAGCTTTCCAGATCACATGCTCCAAGGCCACAGCCCTCAGACATTAGTATGTCCCCAGGCAGCAGCCCAGACAAGGGAAGTCCATCTGGCCTTTGGATATAACAGATCCCTGTTACTGCAGGGCCACAGACCCAGACGTGGCCCTGGGTCGCAGCACAGGCCAGGACCCCACCATGGTCCCAGGTGGCATCACTGGCTACTCACATCAGGCTGTTCCTCACTACCCTCGAGTCTCCATCTCTGCCTCTCTTCACTGTGCCCACACGCTTCTGTTTCTCTTTCTCTTCCTCGCTTTCCACTTGCTTGCTCCTCTTGATGGTGCCAGGGTCTCTGAGTGTCTGGGGTCCTCTCAGGAGTGCTCTTAGGAGTGCTACATCCCGCTTGTGCATTATTGTGCAGGTCAAGGGTCATCTAGGGTATGGTCTGCCCCACCTTCCCACCAGCCTTGGCAAGACTGGTGGTCAACTCAGACTAGCTCCCCGTCCCAGCCTCATGCAGTTTGCCCGTGGTTGTCTCGGGCTTACTCCCCACAGGCCCGTTGGAGGGTCATCTGCCCTGGACTCACTCCCACCCAGGGCTCATGGTCCCAGGCAGGACTCCTCTGGTCTCTGGCTTGCTCCCCATCCTGGGAGCCTATCCAGACCTGCCTGACACTGGATCTGAGGTCATCTCAGGTTTGCTTTTTTTTGAGGGGGGAGTGTTAGGGTACTAATCATTCAGATGTTCACAGGTCAGAACAGAGTGTAGATGCGACCTTTCTCATCTCTGCCACCTACTGCCACACCTGCAATGGCCCTAGGATTATTTTATTTTTTTAATAAAATCATAAACTTTTTTTCCCTTAAGACAGGAACTCACTATATATCCTTTGACGTCATAATCCTCCTGCCTAGTCTCCTGAGAGTTGGGATTATGTGTGGACACTACCCGGGCCGCACTACTCAGAAACTTTCCTACCAAGCTGGCCAAACATTTGTAGCCCATTGGTCAGAGCAGGGCTAAGCAGCGACCCGCAAACAGAAGGTGCTGAAGACCCATGAGAGCTCACGTTTGGCATGCTACCCTTCCACATGGCGTCCAGGATTCCGATCATTCTAAAACATCAGTCTTTTGAATCACACTTCACAATGTTCTGCTGCAAGTAACTCACCTGCCACGATTTTGTACTAAACTCAGACCCGGATTAAGAGATCTTCCGAGAGCTACGTCTATAGTCTAGACTACACAGATCTCCCTTTTCTGAAATTAATTTGGACATGATGCCATTGACCTGAATGGGAGTGCTCCGTAAGGAAGAACCAGCCTCTGAATTCATGCCAGCAATCAGAATGAAGATGTACTTGAAGGTACAATGCAGGGGGAGAGCAGATCCTTGCGAGTGCTGTGTCAGCAGTGGCTTCTTACTGTTAAGACCTGCTCAGAGAGCATTCGGGAGGTATGGTTTTCTGTTCCCCGTGTAGGGGATAATTATGCTCTTCCTATTCTTAGTCATACAGAGACTTGACAGTCTGGCTCTGCCCCACCATCTGATCCTCGGTTTAAATGGCTGTCATCACTGACAGAGGGAACCTTCTCTGGATAAGAAGTGACTCATTGCTAAGCCTTACCAAATGGTTACATCTATTCACCCCCTCCTCTCCCCTCCCCCTCCTCCCCCATGTTAGCCTGCCATTTCTGTTTTTAATCCTTAGACAATTGAGTGACTTTGGGATTGTTTGCTGGAGAGCCTAGTGGTCCATCCTTGGTGCTTCCTGGAGCATCACATCCCATGCCCTGAAAGGTCTGCGTTCCTTCTTACAATATCCATCCCCTTTCCCCAGTTACCTGCGATATTTGACATGTAAGTTTTCTGTATTCCTGTTACTGCTTTAAAGAATTGTTAGGCGACTTGGAGAAGAAGGAGAGAGAGTGGAATTGGAATGAGAATGGGAGAAGACTTGAACAAGTGAGTTGGTCAGGTCGGGTTTAGTGAGTTCAAACCTGGTGTCAGAGTCTGGGCCTCAGCTCACAATGCATTCTATTGTAGGTGGTCCTCTTCCTCTTTCATGTTACTAATACAGCAATTTGATATTTCTGTAGTAAATTCTGACAAATCAAGGTGCTGTTTGTGGCTTTGTAGTTGCTTCGGTGTTTGTGTGGCTTTGAGACAAGGTCTTGCTATGTAGCCTGAGTTAGCTTTACCCTCCAGATCCTTCTGCCTCTACCTCCTAAATGCTAGGCATGCAGGCCTGTGCCTCAGATCCTGACTCTTTATTGAGATATAAGCACAATTGTGTTGCCTTTGCTTATAAAATGGTCTTTATTGCCCCATAAAACACTTGAGGTGAATGTTTTTAGTTAATTGGATAAAAAAAAATCTCCCCATGTTTAATTTGGCTTACAACAGGGGAACACTTCTTCAGTTTTTCTTGGATTCGTCAGGCAAACATGGAAATCTAATTTTAATATTCAAGCATTCACAGACTTTAGTGCCTGTGTGTGTGCATGCATGTGTGCACATGGTTATGAGGGTGCACGTGCAGGTGTGTGCACATGAGGGTATAGGTCAAAGGTCAGTCTCAGGAGTCCTTGCTCAGGCACTATCCTGGCATGGAGCCCTTTGATTAGATGGTGCTTAATGGCCAGTGAGCTCAAGGTATCTGCCTGTCTCCACCTCCCCCGTCTTCTTGCCTGATCTTTTTTTTTTTAACCTGAGTTTAGAAAAAAAAATTCAGGTCCTAATATTTTCCAGGCTCTGGTTTAATTTTCATACCCTAAAGCTACCCCAAAACAACTTCATGTGGGTCAGGATCTTCAAAAGAAGCCCCAGGTCTCGTCTGGTTCGGTTTCAGTATCTGAGAACGTTCTCACCTCTCATTTCCTCCCACAGATACCATTTAGCAAAAAAAAGATCTAAGTGTATTAATAATGGGTCGGAAGTGAGCATGTTTACGTAATTTTTAATAAATGCAATCTGCTCAGTTTCTTTTCATTAATGCATTACTGTTCTTCACAGCTTTTAATTTCTCTTGCCTTTTAGGAAAGCCTACGTGCTGGATGATTTTCCTTCTTAAATGGCATTCAAAAACACCAGTAAGCCCTGGGAAACTATTCCCACAAGGGACGGCTGCAGAAAAGCTTTTCCAGTAAGCGAATCGGTGTTTTTAAGATGCTAATAACTGTGCTGATTTGGTCCCTCCTTGGGTTGCAGTTAAAATTAATTGAAAAACAACAACAGAACCCTCCTACAATTCACACAGAAACCAAACAGTGTTGGGAAACGGAGAGCAAGCAGAGCAGACCCCGTGGTAATTAGTGGCACCCTTTTGGTGACATTGAAGACCAGTGGCTTAGCATAAGAAGACATTTTTCTTCATGTTTTTAAATGATTTATGTCAAAGGGAAAGCTAGTTTGGTTGTCATGTTTCATTTTATTTTGAGCCACACACACACACACACACACACACACACACACACGCCTGCCTGTGCCTAGGTGCTGATAGAAGCATTTGAGTGCAGTCCCTGCAGAGGCCAGAAGAGGGCACCAGATTCCCTAGAGCTGGAGTTAAGGTGGTTGTGCATTGCCTTGCGTGGGTGCTGGGAACAGAACTTAGGCACTCTGTAAGACCTAGAAAGACTCTTTAAGCACTGAGCGACCTTTCCATCCCCATTGCTAGAACAGAATAGTTCTCTGCACAGCTACGCTACCGCAGTGCCCAGTGCCACTGAGATGACACAAGGTTTTAAAAATTACTGTAGAATCAGTGCATGCAGAGTCCCACCTACGTGACTTGGGGTTGTTCTTTTACTCGATACTTTGGGGGAGCACATCATTCATTTGTACACAAGAATAGTTCTTTCTGACTATTCTTCAGTCTTTTAGGTTAGTTTCTCCCTGTTTTGTTAATCTCTAATTTTAAAACTCTGCGTTTACACATATGATAGATATGGTCATACATGTGCCAGAATGCATGTGTGGGGGTCAGAAGAAAACCTATGATGTCAGGGTTTTTGTTTTGTTTTTTTTTTTGTTTGTTTGTTTTTTTGCTTCCATCTTTATGTGAGCCCTTCCTGGGGGCCAACGCAGGTCATCAGGATTGCACGACAAGCCCCCTTTATTCATCGAGTCTTATTTCAGGACCCTAATTTCTACTTTTTGTTCCTCATATCCTGAGTCTCTAGTCTATGTCTCTCTCAGTTCTGTCCAGAGTTTAAAATACCATCTAAATGCACACGGCTGCTATAAATGGCTGGTCTGATGAGGCCCTGTCACACATCCTGCTGCCTACTTGACACCTTTTCTTGGATCCCTTACAGACATCTCACACTCAACACGGACAAACTCCACTCCCTGAGATTTCCTTTCTCTGTCTACTTCAGATTTCTCCCAGTTCAGTAGATAACGCCAGCACACAGCCATCAGAGACATTTTTGTTACCCCTTTGTCCTTCAAACCCCAAATATGCCTCACTCCCACAGTCTCCACCCCCCAAATGGAGCTCAGAGTCCACCACTTCACCCCTTACCTAAGTCCCAGGTTGATACCAGAATCTATGGATGGCTGAGTCCCTCTTACGTAGTATTTGCATATAACCTGTCCGAATTGCCCTGAATGTCCTAACTTACCTCTGTGTTAGTTACAAAGTATGCAACACATATTATATGCAAACAGTTGATATGTTAAATTGTTTAGGCAATATCAAAAGAGAAAAAAATACTGCCACAGTTAAGCCCAGTGCTGGGGAATTCATATAAGTGCACTTCCCAGAGCTTACCTGGAGAGGTTGGTGACAACTTTAAAAGTCAGATTTCTCAATCTGATGTGAGTTCCAGAGATTAAACTTAGGTTGTCAGTATTTCATGGAAAGCACTTCTATCCCCTGAGCCATCTCATGGGCCCTAGCATTAAAAATAGTTTTCCACTTGCCTACAGTCTTCTAGAGATTACCTATGATCCCTCAAATAAATTCAGACTGCTTCTCATGGCTACCTTTCTAACCCCGAAGCACACCAACCTAAAACATTCTATCCATACTGGTGCACACAAGTCACTCTTACAGAGACTGGAGACCAGAGGATTTGACAGTCAGTTCCTGGTGCTACAGACTGTGGAGGAAGAAGAAGAAATTTTTCTTAGAATTTATATGGCTCGGAAAGGAAAGGCTTAAAGCCAAATACTAAAATTTATAAGGTTTGTTAAAAATGGATTTTTTCCCTTGCAATTCACCCCAAGGCCTCAAAACCACACCCACACCCACACCGACACACCCCCACACCACTCACACACACTCACACACACCACACACACACACACCATGCACACTCACACTCATATACTGACATATACACTCATACACAGAGACATTCACACACACATACCACACACTCACACATACCCACACTCACTCATATACTCACTCACACACATTCACACATACCACACATACTCACACACACTCTCACACACACATACTCATACACACTCACACATTCACATACACACTCACACACTCACATACACACTCACACACACTCACACACAGAGACACACACACACACAGACACTCACACACCACACACACACACTCATACCATACACTCATACACACACCACACACTCATACACACCACACACACACACACACACACACACACACACACACACACCTCTAGAGAAACAAAATGGAACCTACCTAGAGGAAATGTCCAAGAAATGGTTTTACAGCATCTTGGAGGGAAATGACGGCTTTTCCTAGAGGAACAACCAATTCAACGCTTGTGGATTGGCTCTGATACTTATTTGCTGGCTGTTCTAAGCAATTCATTAACTCTCTTTCATCATGAAATCTTGTGTTTATTTAGAAGGAATAGTACCGAGATACTTCCCCTGCCCCTGTCAGTTCAGCATCCGCAGGGAATGTTTTGTTAAATTCCACGTGTGTCCTCAGGGAACTCTTGTCTACTGACATTTCCTTTCTCGGTTCCTGACTGCAGCAGGTTTTAATGCAAGTCTTCGAGGCTTTGTTCTTGTAACAGCCCCACACGTTTCAGCACTAAGGTAATTTTATTTATCTTTCTGCTGACTAATCTTACGTCAGCTTGGCACACAAACTAGAGTCATCTGAAAGGAGGGAACCTCAACTGAGAAAATGTCTCCATAACGTCTGCAATAAGGCATTTTCTTCATTAGTGATTGACAGGAAGGGTCCAGCCTGTTGTGGATGGTCCATCGATGGGATGGCAGTCCTGGCTTCTATAAAAAAGCAGGCTAAGCAAGCCATGGGGAGCAAGCCAGTAACAGTAACAGCACCTCTCCACAGCCTCTGCATCAGCTCCTGCCTCCAGGTTTCTCCCCAGGCCACCCAGGCTAGCTAAGGTTCCCATGAGAAGTGGAACCCACTGCGGGGCTCACCTCAACCCCACAGTAATCTCTCTATTCCTCCCAGATGCATTTTGTTCCGTGACTGAGCAGAATCACCTCGTCCTACCTTCACCGCAGCTCACACTGCCCAGCCCACGTGGATTTGCTTTTCTTCTGGTGAGAGGAACAACTCAGAATAGAACTGGCATAAATAATGTAGAACCAGGGAAAAGGCTCTCTCTCTCTCTCTCTCTCTCTCTCTCTCTCTCCCTCCTCCTGGTATTTTTACAAGAAAAATGTTAGAGATTATCCATGGTCGGTGACCCAAGTTCATATTTTAAGAAAGGACATATTTTTAACAAACAAACGACCAAGAGATGAAGAATTTTGTTGTCATTGTGTGTGTGTGTGTGTGTGTGTGAGAGAGAGAGAGAGAGAGAGAGAGAGAGAGAGAGAGAGAGAGAACACCTCTATCATGCCTAGATTTTTGACTGGGTACTGGGGATTTGAACCCAGGTCCTCATGCTATGGGCAGCAAACACTCTCACCCACTGAGTCATCCCTCCAGCAGCCCTTATTTGTGCTGTTTCAGCCATACCAGAACACCTCTGAATGCTGTTTTCCGGTGACTCTGGTTAATGTACACATTTTATTGTAAAATTTTCAGATCACCATATTTTCAGTCCTATCATTTCACGATCCCTACAGAATTTGGAAAAGCCTCTGATGATTGAACTAGAAAACCTTTATCCTGTTACAGGTGTGGAGTGATTGGTTTCCTTTGTTTTGATGAGTCCTGGGGCCTTTTGGAGGGTCTAGGAAGAATGCTAAACTTTGCTGAATCTGCGTTTTTAAGTTATGATGCTGAAATTACAGTATAATTCTTATGGTCATGATGATCTGAAACAGGCTATTATAATAAAAAATATTTTTAGTTGTATGGTGGAGATCCATCTCCCTATGACGTAGGCAGCCATTGCTTTGGAGGACAATATGCTTGTTCAGCATTAAATAAATTATTAATTAATTAAATAAATTATTAATTAAATTAGTGGTCACCATTGGATAAACTGTTCACTGTGGTCCAAGGCGGTGCTGAAGGTACAGGTGCTAAGTCTTCTTGCCTTCCGTTAATTTAGTCTTCTGAAAAAAGTTAATAAACAAAAGTGGTTTTCTATTAAAAAAAATGTCCAGGTTAAAACTACAAATAGAGCCTGCTAGCCTGTGGGAGACACGCCTTAAACTCGAAAAATCAACCTGGGCCAAGAATCTGCTTACCTTGAACTCAGGGTATTAGCACTCTTCTCGCTTGTAAGTTCGGAATAAGCATTTAGAATCTGGACCTTTCTTTTTTTTAAACAAGCAAACTTGTGTCTGTGCTATTCACAGCTCCCTTTCTTCTCATTTTGTGCTGCAAATATTCCTACGTGGCACCCAGGTGCCTCCACGTTAGACGCTGAATCATTTTCCCCTTGTCAAACAGGTTTGCCAAATTGCTTTCCTATCATGACTCTTCCTTCACGTGTCCGACTCCCCGCTCTGCGTGGATGTGAGCATCCCTTAACAGTATGTTGCAAGCAACACTGCAAAGTTGCATGGAAAACATGAACGGCTGAACACTTGTGACCACCACAGGTCCACATAATAGGACATAAGGCACACCGAGGACAGCCGTGAAGACTGAATTATAAATGTTTATGGAAAGTATGGTTTGGATGTGAAATGTCCTCCCTCCGTTGTTTAACCACCTGGTTCCCAGTTGGCGGCGCTGTTTGGAGAGGCTGTGGAACCTTGGTGACTGTGGCCTAGCTAGTGACGGTTGTTCTTGTTGGGTTAGGAAAGGGATGTCTGTTCCAGGTTCCAGAGATAGCATTCTATTTTCCAGCTAGCCATGAGATACACAATCTATAGAACAAGATCTAGAGGTCATAGACTAAGCTACATCGTGCCATCCTTGCTAAGATGGACTGCAGCCCTTAAAACTCTGAGCCAAAATATATCCTTTCTTCCTTAAGTTACTGTGTCAAGCACTCTGTCATGACAATAAGAAAAAGAGCCAATATAGTAATAATAGAATAATACTGGGAACTATGTCTTTTCTGCCTTGGGCTAATACATAACCTAGAAGCAGAATTATATATGACTATAGTCTTAAAAAAAAAACTTCAGTAATTTGAGTAGACTCAATGCAAATATTTGCAAGCCCCAAGGCAATTAAATATGTTACTTTCTTCAATAAAATGCTTGTATCCCAATTAAAACAGAACAACATAGTTGATTTTTTTTTTTGCTCCATGAATTATTGCATAAAGAAATTTGAGTTAAGAGGAAGCATAACCAAAAACTTGGGATTCCTGGTTATTAAAATATTATTCCCATTCAAGCACTTCTCATTAGAACTTGATCATTATCAAATAAATACACATGAAAAAAATCCCCGCATATATACAAGAGGGTTTGTGCTTTTTCTTAGTGCTTGGTGTTGTTTATCCTCTAACTTCCATTTAACACTTCTGTAACGTCTCCTCCAGCGTGCAGCATGATTCAAAGCCAAACAATATTAAATACAGTGGGAAAGCATTAGTTATAGAGGTTGCTACATTTGCATAATGTATTGCAATTTCATCTAATGGGAGAATATCTTAGTTCTCCAAATATTTCACAATGGATATTTTATGCTAACAAAACAACAGCTAACCTAGAGGCTATGTGCAAACAGAAACGTGCCACCAAATGTACAGTGAATCTAATCTCTCCATTTGTTTTCTCAGTATACAGAATTTGATTGCTGAATTCTTCCTGGAATGATGGCTCCTTTGTGTTTTTATTTCTATCTATAGACACTGAGATCTGTCCCTCTGCCACAGCAATGCTTTCTTAGGAGGGAGCCGTATTTCAGTGAACATAATTAAACCATCACCAACAGAAGCTCCCCTTAGTCAGAGCAGAGAGCTACTGCTCTTGCATGGCGGATACACAGCAAAGTAGTTTGTATTCTGCTGGGGAAAGGACAGTAAATATTTCATGAGCTCTTCTCAATTGGATTGTTTATTTCACAACATTTAAAAGAGATACTTAATTTTTCTCAGCAGTTTTTTTTTTGTTTTTTTTTTGTTTTTTTTGTCATCGAGTTAGAGAAATAGATATTAAGGACAAAATTTGCATGGAATGCCCAAAGCTGGTATTTTCTTGGGGCGAGACTTACTGTGTGCATAAAAATAAATCTCATGGTGTTCTTCAGAGATGCCCTTGGCATCTCCCGTGTTTTCTAAAGCTATATTCTGGTAATGTTCTGTATCTAAGGTGTGGGGAGGCGGGGGTTGTAATTTGATTGCTGTGGTTTGATATAATTCAGGTTTCACACTATATTAAAAATGGACACTAGAGGGTGCTCTTTGATCTTCTTTTTCTCTGGCCTGGCAGCCAACATTGGTACACCCATGCACTGAAAAATCCCCCAGTGCTCTGAACAGGACAAAATCGCAATGATACAGGCGATGTGGAGATACCCTAAGGTTTAGAAGGGAGTCAGAGGGGTTCTAACAGGGGTAGCTTCTTAATTAATTCAGAATTAGTAAGAAGCAATGCTTTGTATCCCAGCCCTGGTGGCTGTTATCTTTTGATAATTACTTAATTCCTTCGGTTGCAAGGAATTTTATTAGATTTCAAGCTCTTGCTAAATGTCAAACGATTCTAAAAATAGTGGAATATTAGACTATGTTAAATAATTAGTGCTCTCAAGCTCTGCCATGAGGATTTTGAGTAAAGCACACACCTAGCACTGGTTAAGAAACCAATTATAGAATCCCCAACTGTCACAAATAGCAGCTCCCTGCTCCCCAGTGTCTCCCTGGGGAGACATTGAACACCATGAAGGAACTGTCCAACTGGCTTTCTTCTCTCTTTTCTGCCCTTTGCTGAGCTGACTCTCCCTCTTCTTTGTTTGAGTACAAAGAAAATATAAAGTTCTAGAGTTATCTAGAATTATCTTTTCTGTTTGTTGGTTTTCGATAGGGTCTCACATAGCCTGGAATGGCCTTTAATGCCTTAGGTTACAGAATCCAGCTTTGAACTCCTGACTCCCCTGCCTCTATTTCCCCGGGGATTAGGATATTAGGGATATACCACCATTTCTGGCCTCTGAGTTATCTTAAACTCTCAAGTGGCTATGTTTATCAAGTATCACTTTCTAACATAAGAATATTTGAGGGCCAGCAGGATGGCTCACTTGGTAAAGGCCATCTAGCCTGCTTACTGAATTTGATTCCTGGGACTCAAATGGTTGAAGAAAGGACTCTGTGGGCACAAGTTGTCCTCTGATCCACATGTACAGGTGAAGATACACAGACAAATAAATGAATATAAGACAGACGCCTAAGGAATCTTCCTAGAAAAGTGTATGTTATCATTTTACAGGGAAGGAAACAAAGAGTAGGTATTGGGGGCGTTAAAGGCTTCACATTTTGGGCAGAGCGTGAGAAGAGTCGGGGCTGGATCCTGGTCTTTAGAGAAATGGGCTGAAGAGCCTGTTTGTGCTGTCATTTGCGAGGGAGTATTTCTCACCTCAGAGACATGCTTGCCCAGAAGACAGCTTGTAAGTCATTGAAGCTGGTTTCCTGTCTCACTTACAGGCTCAGGGCCAGTTTCCAACTTACAAGGTCTCCAAAAGTTAGTTAATGGTCACGAGGCTTGCGCTAGCCAATGGAATGGGAGCAGCAATAAGGAGACTTCCGGGCAGGGAAGTGACAATGGCAGAGCTGTGGGAGGGGCCTGACTCTGCACTCCTTTGGTCCTTGAAGCCACACATTCAACCGGCAGCATCAAAAAATAGTGACGCCACCATCAATGTCCTTTCCAGGAGGCCGGCGAACAGCAGATGTGAGCCAGAAGCAAGTCTGTGCACCTAAAGCCTTCGAGGCCTCGGGGTCTCGTACCCTGGCACCCTAGTGTGGCTTACCGTGATGACATACAAGTGAAACGAGTGAAGGACGTCAGACACGTGAGAAAGCCAAATGCCAGAGACAAAAATGTGGCCAAAGGACCGATTTATTTTATGTTCCATATGCATGTATGTGTGCGTGGACACATGCATGTGATTGCATATGTGTGTGCACCTTTGTGTGCAGGCGCTGGAGGCCCAGAGTTGATGTCACAGGCCTTTTCATCGCTCTCCAGTTTATTCCTGAGTTGGCCTCTTTCAACTGAACCCAGGGCTCACTGATCAGATATATTTGCTACTCATCTTGTCCCAGGGATCCTGCCTCTGCCTCCCAAAGCTGAGATTCCAGTGGGCTGCCCCACCTTTCCAACTTTCACATGGCCACTGAATTCCTGTCCCCAACCCAAACACCTACTCTAGAAGCTGAAACCAAAGCAAAACAAATCAAACCCCAGTTTTTAATTTAGTAGCTTCTAATGACATTGTGATGAGAATGAATAGATCGATTACTAAGTAATATTGACTGTCGTTCTTGGGTGTTTTGGTTCAAGCTTTATCTAAGAAACTCAGTGAGGCATTACTGTCCTTGACCCATCTGATTGGAAAGCCCAGGGCTTCTCTGGGGTGAATGGAAGAGACACAACAGCTTGCCTGAGTCCTCTGGGTCTCAAGGAGGCAGGAGCAAGCAGAGCACACACAGCCGTCATCGTCGGTTTCCGTCCCAACAAGGATGAATATCGAGAACTGGCCCATAGTGAGTTTTGACTCTTTCATCCGCATCCAGTATTGTCCCCAGTGACCCTAAGGTGTTCAAGCTGAAGCACACACTTACTTACCTCCATCTGTCTCCAGCCTTCTCCTAGCTCCTGGGCACATACAAATGCTCAAACCTGCTCGAACGTTCTGGTTCTCCCAACAGGAGCAGTTCAGGGGTAGCCTCTGCCTGCACCTCACTTCCTCAGCTCAGTGGCAGAGAGATGCAGGTGCCTTTGACAGGTAAAAATGGCAGCCATCACTCTGGGCCCACATAATAAGAAGCTGTGGGTTTCTGTGTAGTTTTCCAGAGTTCCCAGATCAAAAAAAAAAAAAAAAAAATCTTAACTGCCACCTATTTGAATCCAAGATAACTTCAAAACAAACTTGAAGTATGGTCTACCGTGTTTCTAACCTTAGAAAGGAAGGAATTTCAAGGAAAGATATAGCAGGCCATATATCTTATAGTTAATTACAGAATACGTTTATTTGGTGCTTACAAAAGAAGATGTTGCCTGTTCGTCTTCCATAGAGTGCCCCTCTACTCTGAGGATGCCCCGTGAGCGCATACCAGCAAGGACGCCACACACACATGGAAGCTCTGGCTGACCATGGCCGCCCACCCCAGTGGCTGCAGCGTGTCCCTTTCTGTTTTTAATCCTACCATGCTTCTAGAATATGTACAGAACTCAATATCAACAGGAACCAAGTCCAGCCACCAAATAACGAGAATACTTGAACACAACGTTTATTTAAGGATAAAACACATGAAAAAATTATTTGGTTGATTTGTAAAAAGTGAAGGACTGGGTTTGAGGATCAGGATGGGATTGAGTGAGGTTCTCCAGGTCTGCAAACATCATCTCCAGTGACCGAAGCTGGCATGGCAAGGTGGAGGCCACAGCAGGCGGGGAAGGAGCTAAGCACAAACTGAGGGCAGTGTCGGAGAGGCTCCTCAGAGAGGGTCATAGCTTTAATTCAAAGTCACAGCAATAGCCTTGTCTGTAGCCACGGTGATCCAGAAACAGCGCGGGACAGACCGGCTTTTTCTGGCCAGATTTCCCATCAGACGTCTGTAACCAGAGCTTTCCCTGACTGACTTTTGGTTCCCAGCGCCAGCTGTTTGGCATTTAGGGAAAAAGCGTGCTTTCCTCCCATTGGCTTTGAGAAGTCACTATTGTGTACTGTGGAAGAGGAGCCAGGAACGCTGGTGTCCTCTGGCTGCTGGAGGAAGGTGGTGTGAGTTTGAGAGGCTGTTTTGGCTTGGGGACACACACTTTTATACCTACAGGGACTGAAGGAAGCACCCTGAGTTCATTATGAGGTTGCACCTGGCTTATAGACAAAAGGCCACAGTGAAATCTGGGTCACAATGAGAAGAAGTGTCCAAACTTGAGGTTCCACTGAAGAATTAGAGGCTGTGGACAGAACGGAGCAGAGCGAAGGCATGTCAGTTCAACAGGGTTCTGACCTCTGGGTCGTCCTCACATAAAAGGGAACTTCTTAGGGAAAGGGAAACACTCAAATGGCCCAGATTAAGAAAGGAGAAACACAAATTAATCCAAACTTTAAGAGAGCCCCGTGCACCTCGGAGAGCCAGGAAATCAGATGCCAAAGTGATTGACTATCTGTCTGCTTGGTTCTATTTTCTGAAGCTCATGAGCCTCCTGCCTCAGCCTCCTAGTGGCTGGGATTACAGGTATGTCCCACCACGTCCAGCTAAGACTACCAATTTAGCACAAAAGGACTTGGGGGTTAGATTTATGGCCAACCCAGACTTTAAATTACTAAATCAATTTTGTCTTAATTGTCCACTTCTTTTAGATGAAAGACCAGGGACCCGAGAAGGTTTGGTTTTGATGGTGCTGGGACTCCTTTGGTGTTTCCCTCTCTTTCTGGGACTCTCTGGGATTTGCATGGGCAAGAAGCTAACTGGGCTCCAGGGAGCTTCTCCTTGTGAGTAAGGAGTTTCCTCGGTCACTTAGCTGCCTGTCCCCCTCAGGAGAAGCCCACCTCTGCAGCTCCTTCCATCTTCTTGCAGGGATCCCGTCACGCAGCTGCACAGAGGCCCGTCAACCCGGCTGGTACAGATCTGCTCACAGCCGCCATTGTCTTCACACCAGTCCAGCCCTGCAAATGAGATTCCCGGAGACTTAATGGTAGAAATAGTAACACTGTGCCGTGATCAAGGTGGAGGAGAGGCTTCAAAGGGAGGGGAGAAGAAAGAGTTGTCAAAAGCCAACGGAAGGCTTTCCCGGAGGACACAGGCAGTCCACTCATACTGTGTCTCTTGTGTCTCCTCCTCATGACAGACGCCATCACAAGGGAGGCACGCCTGAGCCCCAAACTCCCACTGTCTTAGTAATCTACAGTGTGTTTTAAGGACTATACATACTTTTCCTCCTAATGGGTCCCACTGAAATAATCTGTTCTTTGTGCTCTTTCGAATAATCTGTGGCGATCCTGGAATTTTGTGGGCAATTCTGAAAGACAGAACACCAGAGGGAGATTTCACACAATTAGGCTGATAACTTATTCTCCGCCATGCTTCTACCTCCAAGAGAGACAGCGGCTTCGGCCTCCAGCGCTACTGCTGCTCAGATTAATTAGAACCAATGCATTCTTGATCATCGGGCCCACTGGGACTCTGGGCTTTATGTCAAGCAGAATTAAATATACTCTCCACACTAGAATGAGATTCAAAGAGGCTCCACGCTCAGGAGTGAAAATGGTTGGATCTCGTCTGATACTAATGTATGCGGCACCATTTGTAAGGAGCTCTGGCCATAATTCACATCTTGCTCCTGTAAACATGACGTAAGTAGAGAGATGGAATGTGTAAGACTAGGAATGAGACTCCAGAGTAATACGGTCCTGAGGACATAGCCACCCATGATGAGAATGTCAGTCTGGATGGAGGAGATACCGGCTTTGCCCCTCATCTATAGTCCCGCCCAGTTCCAGACTATCAGACCCCAGTGCAATTCTGATGAACTATGAGCACTTGGATACAATGTTTCGAGTTTGAGAGCCAACGGAGCACAGGCTATTTAATTCAGTATGCATGACTCAATATACCCTGTGATGCTCCTTACCCAAGCCAATCTTATCTGTTCAGGGTATAGACATTCTTGGAGACATTTTTCAAGGTGTTCCAGCAGTAGAACAAACACCACTGGCGTTTAGAGGCCCATCGTGCTGTTAGCATCCCACACTGCACAGCTCGTCTCTCCTACACAGTTACTGCATCTGAGATGTCAGTGGCTCCAGGTTGTACTGTCCAGTGTGAGGTCACTGACCCTGCGGTATGTCAGAGACTGGCCACCTGGACATCATTCCACTGTACGCTCTCCTCCAAATACGACCACCCACCCACCCGCGAGTGTGTTTGGAGGACTCCATTGTGGACGCCTGGTGTCCACAGTCACTGCGGAGCAGCAGAAGCAAGGCCGAGCACTTGGCTTTTTCACACTTACAATCTTGCACGAGTATTTCTCTGAGTCACAGAGGGACACCGCGCAGTGAAGATGAACTTCATCATAGTCTCCGATGAACTTGAAGACGGTGACGTGGAAACGACAGGTTAGGGACACTCCGTTCTCCTCGATGCCAATGGTGTTGTCTTTGATGTTCTGACACCTACTCAAGAAAAAGAAAACTCGATGGAATCCTAGCCTTGCTTTGATTCTCTTAGAGGCTAACCGTCGCCTTCATGTCAAGTTTCCGAGTTTCATATAGAACAGCCGTAAACGCTAAAAGCGACTTTGCATTTGGAAGTGACCTCTGGATGCTCCGCCTCACAGCTGATTATCACTCCCTCCGATTTTTGCTGTTTGTTTTGAGACATCGACTGCCACCTTGAATTGTTATCCGAACTGCTACTGCCAATGAGATGTCTGTAGGGATTGCTCTCAATTTCCCCACGCTTCGTGATCTCAGTCCGCCCCCTCACTGTGCCATGTTCTACAGAGGACCATTTAACAGACACATGTCCTACATCCTCAGTTTTCCTCAGTTAATTATCAGAGTTGGCAGGGGCCCTGATTCAAAGCCCTCGGGAACTCTTCCCACACTAAAGTAGGTAAGAGCTGGAGGAAAGGATGAACAGGATGTATGGATCCCAGGGACTGTTTGGCAGAGAGGAGGGGGGCTGCCTCTTTCCCACTTCCCTGCCTTCTTGTTGTCTAGCCAATACTCAGTTCCCACCAGCAGCACATTCCCCCGGGTTGGTTGTTTTGCTTTGACAGCCATTTAAAACGTCTCCAATGTAGTCTCCTTTGTTCATGTCTCCTCGCCGTAATTTCCCCACTGAAAGACCTTTCTGTTTTGCTTTCTTGGGCCCCAATCAGTAGCACCTACCATCATATAAATATCGCTTACGCTCATGCCTGAATTAGGCACAAGTAACAACATTTCCTAGATTTGACAGCTGCACCCTGCCGAGTTTCTCCAGTCTAGGGATCAAGTTGCAATTACCACTGTGGCTCCAGCCGACTACATGGCAAAGTTCAAAATCATTTCTGGGTAGATGAATGAGGGAAGAAAGGAAGGAAGGAAGGAAGGAAGGAAGGAAGGAAGGAAGGAAGGAAGGAAGGAAGGAAGGAAGGAAGGAAGGAAAGAAGGAAGAAAGAAGCTGTGGCCACTGTGAGTTCACGGAAACCAAAAGACTTCCTACGTGATAAAGATTTGAAAAGGTGCCTCCTTTTCTGTTTGTTTCTTTCCCCCAAGCCCACAGGATTAAATAGCTCAGCAATAAGGAAAATTAAAAATTGAAGTTATCCTTCAGTGTTCCCACACCTATTAGTTTTCGTAATTAGACAAAATGCAACTTGCTTCTCCAAGCAATGGTCTCTTAACTGCTTTGAAAGGAAAACTAAGCGGGCCAGCTTCCCTTGTCATTATTTGCCATTATTATTCATTTGGAGGATCTAAATCGGCTCAAGGATTTCCAGTCTCCCAGGCTTCACAGGGACCTTCCCTCTTCAGCTGGCCCCACCTCTCTCTCATGTGGATGATGTTAAGTTTAGGTATCAAGACAATCTGGCCACAGAGCTGAAAGGAGCAGGGAGAGCTGTCTGGATGCCTCTCTTAAATCGAGCAAACTAGAGAAGTGTACTGATTGACACTTGTCCTTTTTCCTGTTGGGCACTGGAACAGAAGGGAGAAGTTGCCTGGGTCCCCAGATTACCAGGCTGGTGGCAGAAGCTGGTATTGCCTCTGCCCTCCACATAGGTGGGAAGGGACAACTGCCTCCCCACCCTGTGTGTGAGGGACTCCATTTTGCTGCGCATTGATTCATCTGAGCATGTTTTCCCATGGGTGCCTCGTGGGAGCGGGGACAGTAGGTGCACACCTCTAGAAAAGGTTAGAAGGACGATGGATTCTAGTTCTCTCTGTAGGTAAAATAATTTCCCACATAACAACGGTTTAATTTGAAGGCCTTTATTTAGACAGACCCAGGGGTAAGCAGAGATTTATGAACACGCTTGCTGGCTTGTTCTCCCTCGCTGGGTCAAACCCATTAAATACTATTTTTAAAATGCTAAATACCACCTCGTCCTTCAAAGGAGACCTGAACATTGTCATTTGGGTTTGTAGCTGTAGAATGGCTCATGTCTTACCTCTTTTATTTTGATACAAGACTTTTGGAAGGGGAGGGAAGGAACATGGAAGGGGGGAGAACGGCACTGTTAATACCATCTTCAAGGACTGAGGCACACCTAGTAGTTTCTAAGTGTCTTCCTCTGTCTCTTGGGGGACACTCTTGGGGAGATCACTGCTGGGAAACTCCATAACACACCTGGACAGTGTGCCAGATGTCACCAGGGCATTTCGGTCACTTCTCTGTCTCTTGTTAGTTGGTGGCCTTAGGTGATCTCTGCCTAACTTTTCTGAGGTTGTGTCATCAGCAAAACAGTGGCTATTGATAACTTTCCCAGAGCCACGCCCCTCTTCTCTCAGAGCACATATTCCTTTCCCTGCACCCACAAAGCTCACGACAGCTTCCGGAGCAGCACTGGCCCACCATGGAAGTAGATGCAACCAGAGAATTTTAGTGGTGCCTTCTCCCAACAAGGGTGATCCAAGATGGGAAAAACACCTGCCTTTCCTGGGAGTCTGAACTCAAATTAGATGTTCTCTGTTCTTAGTGATAGTAATAGGGTCTGAGTGTGAGGCCTGCACTGCCAGCGGCTGATGAACCACATCAATGACCTAGACAGACAGATAAATAAAGGCAAGATGGAACAGGAAGGCTTGGCATCTCCTTGAATCCAATCATTTCCAAAATTCACCCACATTGGTGATTGAGTTTGTGTGACCACTGCATCCCTTTTTAACTTTCATATAAACTGAATAGCCCTGACTTCTACCAGTTATGACAGAAAAAAATCTCTGACTAATATAGCCATTCAAATTAAGAATCCTTGTACTGGGGGACGAAACCATCAGAGAGTCAGATGATGGTGACATGTGGCCTTCTGTTGATGGACTAAAACGTCGTCACCGTTTTCTATACTCAAGACAAGTACATTTCTTTGCATATGTACGCCATGGTAGTAAAATAAATTATCAGAAAATGCATTAGCGTATGGCTAAATTGCCTGGCACGAGCAATGTTTTTACTCATTCTTGTTGTTTAGTCCTCTCATTCAGTAGCTGAATAAATTTTATTGTGCAACCGTCTTTCAGGAAATATACGAGGGAGTAGGCATACGATAATGAGGGTAAGAAGATTGATGGGTGTAAGAAACTCCTTATGATGCACAGCCTCACATTCTATAGTTTTGGTTATTTACATTCAATCCCAGTATCAGATGGGGGAAAAAATCAGAAGTAATTCATTAGGTTTGAAATCTCATGCTGTCCCTATGATCTCGAGAAGCCCTGCTCCAGACAGCCAGGAGGTGAACATTCCTTTGTCTAATGTGGCCACACTGTATCCCCTACTTACCCACTAGTCATAGCATAGCTGTCTCAGATACTACTCATATTGTCATATTGATTGCTGTGAATCTCAGTGAGTGTGCTAGCAGTCTGTACGTAGCAGCCTGACGCTGAGTCTCAGGGCTGACATCATCCACCTAGCTCCTCCCATCATGTCGGCACTGTGCCCATCAAATCATCTCCGTTAGATTCACTGGGGTAAGATGTTTTGACAGAGTCTATGCTCACATGACTTTTATTACACTATATTGTTTCAATAACTCCATTTAAATTATTAGTTATGATTATTAATCCCTTATTGTGCATAATTTACAAAGTAAACTTTTTTATGTAAACATTATGCAGATATAGGAGAAAATGTAGGTTGTTCAGAACTATCTACGGCTACAGATAGTCACTGGGAGTCTTAGAATGTGTCCCCTCTCCTTGGAGCTGATCCCAGCACCTTGGCACATGCTGGGAGAGAACACTCCCACTCAGCTCACCCCTAGTCCCTCTTTCCTTCTCTTTCTTCTTCCAACATCTGTCACAGTTCTTGACCTTCAGATACTCCCACCAAATCTGTCATTTTGAGAATCCCAGATTCCTCTCCAATTGATGGTTGAAGCCGGCAGGACAGAATCCCTTCTTTAAAGCATCATATGGCAAACGCCCTATGACAAGGGATCTGCCACTAATTTGTATAATTTTAGACAAGGTGCTGTACAGTCTACCTCCCGAGGTATCAGAATGAGATAAATCTGCTGATACAAAACACTGGTTCTGTGGGTGTTAGCACAAGTTAATGCCCATTCCCACTCCAAAAAGACGATGCGGACAACTTTACTAATGGCGAAAGACTCTAAATGCTCAGAGTCTGCAGTCAATGGTGAGACTGCCGTGGTCACTCACCCTCCCTCGATGATGAAGTACCGCAGCTTGTCATTGCTGTCTCGGGAGGGGGTGGCGTAGCATTTGTTGAGCGTGAGAATCAAGTGTGTGGAGTCAGCTCCAACCACAAAGACCCCCACGTAGAGCACATCCCGAGTCGTCAGCACGACCTCCCCCTGGCGGTAAGGGTGTTTGTAGGAAGCATTTTTATAGAGCGCCATCTTGGTGGTGAAGCTGCCCTCCTGTGTTGGAACCGTCAGGTTGATGACACTAACAAAGAAGAAATCATATGTGAGGCAAGGAACCAAAAAATAAGTAAAATTGGAAAAAAAACCCCAAACCCCAATGTTATTTATTCAATTAACTGCCATTTTTCAAGCTACGGCGTAGAGGGAAGACATAGCACTCAGTCCTCAAGGCTAAGGCTGCCTTATCTAATTTGGTCCCTACATGGGGCAATTTACATTTAAATGAAATTAAATAAAATAAAAAATTCAATTTATCAGTCTCCTGAGCCAAATTTCAAACACTCATTGGTCACAGGTAGTTACTGCATCACATAATTCAGAAACCAAGCCTTCTGGTCGTTAGTCTAGAGCATTTTGTCTCCAGAAACACAAATTATATTTTCCCTGGTGCTTGAAAGACAAATGCTAGCTATTCTGATGCTGCTAACCTTAGCTGTCAGGAAGAGGGAAAGCAGGAGAGCAGCCCATGAAACTCTTTACCTTAGCATTGGCTTCACGACAGAGTCTAAGGAGATCTTGATATCTAGCTCATAAGCACATGAAAATTCCACATTGATCGTGCGGTCCCTCGTGATGATGTTGCCGGTGTTGTTGGCGCTTTCGATCCAGATTGTGTTTTTATACATGATGTGAGTGCCATTGGACTGAAGATCAAGGGGAGGTCAGAAATCATTAAACATGGAAGTATGCAGTTAGCATTTAAAATCCATCTCCCAGAATTATAGAGAAATGGCTTCTTTCCATACCAAACCCAGAGGCTAGAATACATCAGCAGGGAACCAGCCTCCACACCAACTGGGGCAAAGAAGTGTTGCCACAGATATGAGCAGTGCCCTTCAGATGATAACCTTGAGTGCCCAAGGAGGGCAGATTCTGTGTACTACCAAATTCCAACTACAATCAGATATCCGCTGGAACTCGAGCTAGAGAAAACGTGGGATACCAGCAGTGCCGGGTGAGCATAAATTGAATCCAGAAATTCGTTTTCAGTCCTCAACTTGAAATCTCCCTTCTAGCAACCCTTTTACCAGCCACACGTTCAAGTACCAACTGAACAAGTAAGTCTCACCTCCTTAATCTATTCTCCCTCTGAGGAGAGCACTAATCACAGGCGTGGTCTTTATTACATCCCAGGAAGGGACAAGAGGAGATTCGAGATGCTTAACTAAACCAAATCCTGGGAACCATGATGCAAGCAATGGGGCCTTTCGGTATTTATACATCCAGCTCCTTTCTTCAGCTAATACCCGGATGACCTAAAATGGCTGGATGACGCTCTATTTACCTAGGAAGACACTAGAAGCATAAGAGAGCCGACAAAAGTCTTACAGATCAAGAACAAAGGACAGCAGTGGGCATTGCAAACCGAGGGAGGAAATGTACCAAATAGAAGTCTCGTTGGTTTTGTTGTTGTTGTTGTTCACTCAACCACTCAGACCCCAATGATGATCAGCCTTCCTGCCTTTGATCTTTTCATATTCTCTCTCTGGTATTCATCAACGAGTGTATTTCTATGCAGACTACCCTGGCTTTAAGAATCACCAATGCACAACTCTACTACCTCAGCCCAGCACTCTTTCCTGCCCCCTCTCCTCACCTGCACAATGTTCCCACAGTTCCCTTTGGTGTTGTTGATCTGAAAGGAGATAAAATCCTCGCCCTCAATGCCAGAGCACTGTCTGTCATTGATTCTCACACCCTCTCTCTCAAAACCCAGCTGGAAAAGCTTGCACTTGGATATGGACACTTCCATCTGGGCTGCTTTGCAGGTCACCTCTGCGTCGATGATGTCATGGGAATCTGTGGAAACAGGGGGACAAGCCTGTCAGCGGGAGAGTCTCATCTTGCTGCAGGGGAGGACTGGGCCACCCATGGCCATATTTCTTTAGAGGCAGGACACAATCTCCACGCAGGGGCTGCAAGCATTTCTAATTAAGCTTTGATCACACCAAATGAGTACATGAATTCATTCAAAGCAATAACTTGGGCGTTGGTGGAGGCTTATTAAAAAGATAAAAATGCTAATAAATTGCCTTTTGTCTTTTCTGGAGAAACCCAGGCCTTCCTCCCATGCACACTGGTGGCAGGTGCTTTTGTGTAAGTGACACACAGAATCTGTTATAGTGTGGTCTGGCTGGGGACTAGATACACTAGGAAGAGCGGTACTGGCTTGACCCTACCACCTGCTCTAGATGAGCCCAGCTCAGGAGAACTTAGTATGTCATGGTGAGAACCAGCAGAGGACCTTTCTCTTTAATAAGCACTATAGAAATATACGCCTAGGTGAGGTGCATTGCCCCCCCCCCCATGGAACATTCTAGTCAATTGGGCTTTCAAAGTAAGTGATGCTAATTTTAGTATATGCTTACGAGCTACTTGGTTTGGAAAGGATCACGGAGCCAAAAGACAGAGTATTTCCCCTTTAAGCTGACATCCAATTGGGCTCAGCTGAAGACAAGGTCATGTCTAACCCTGGGGAGCTAAGGTTAGAAACAAGAGAAGCAGTGCTAGTCGGCCACTGCTCACATCAAACATTCCAGCGGTGTCTCTGGGAACAAAAAAGCCAGAGAAAGCTGGCTTGAAGTCAGTCTGAAGGCACCTGGCACTCTCCTCCTGTTTCCTTCCTGTTGTCATCAAAGCACTTTACTTATTTGGGAGACCACCTTGGATCTCTCTGATGTTGCTTGGACTCACGAGGCACTGACCGATTCCATTCACATACACATTTGCATGTTACGATCAACTGCAGAAAATGACATAGCTACGTGAAGATGAGCACCAGCCTACACTGAGGCTGCCCAGTTGTTTCCTGACTCTCGAAAACTTTTTTGGGTTCCTAACAGAGTGGGGAGCACGCGCGCGCGCGCGCGCGCACACACACACACACACACACACACACACATGGCTCCTTCCCTGCACTTCCCTCGATAAGCTTCCTCACTAGGCTTCTGGAGTGGAGATGGCGCTAGTTACTCACTATTTCCATAGGGGGGAGGCTCAATGCAGCCACATAATTCTCCTCCATTGTCCAGCTCACAGGTCCGGTTGGGACAGTCCGCCCCCACACAGGGGTCTTCAACCACTCCTGCTAAAAAGGAAAACACAGAAACACACAATTTGATTTTCACGCCTACACACAGCGGCATTGGATTACAACTGCAATTTGATACAGTTCACTTGGGAATGGTCAGGTGGGACCCTGCAAGCTGACAGACAGGGTGACCTGTAACAAATAATGACAAGTAGTGATGACTGGACGATTCCTATGGCTCCGCACTATGCCTCAAGCTTTAACTGAATCAGCATGATTGACTCTCACAAATACTTCCCAAGATGGGCACTATAACCCCAATTTTACAGCTAAAACTTACCCAAGGTCATCCAGGAAGGTATGTTGTAGAAATAAAATACAGACTTGTATCTACCAAATAATTCTATAATTTTTGCACCTACCCTACCACATCACAGTTAATACACCTACCACACCATGTATGTTTTGTATATAATGGCTTGAATTTTCTGTATTAATAGAAAAGTCACATCCAAATATTTTGTCTCTCTATTTCCAGCACCCAGCCGTCCCAATATTTGTTAATAACAAAATTAATTTGTTAATTACAGATTACAAATATTTGTTAATAACAAAAAAACTTACGACTCCTGAGATCTCAGAGAGGCCCCTCCTATTGAGACATTTTTTATTTTGATACATGGTGCCCCTTCCCTATAAATATCTACTTGACTTTATAAAAATAGGCAAATCAACAATGATACATAATTCTCCAATTCAATCAGAAGTGCCATTTTGCTGCAAGGAAGAATAGAGGTAATGTGGAAGCTTCGAGGCCGTAAGCCACCACAGTACTTCCATGAGCAGTATTCCTGTAACAGATGACTCTTCCTGTGAGACTCAGGACTCCCCCGGACACTCACTAACCAAGAGCATTCCATTATACTGGTTTCCAACCTTCCTAACCCTGCAACCTTTTATACACTTCCTCATACTGTTGTGGCCCCACCCCAAACCATACAATTATTTCGTTGCTTCCTCACAACTGCACTTCTGCTACTGTTATGAATCGCAATGTAAATATTGGATTTTGGTCATAAATATTGGATTATTTATTTATTTTAAGTATGTGAGTACACTGTAGCTGTCTTCAGACACATCAGAAGAGGGCATCAGATCCCATTAGAGATGGTTGTGAGCCACCATGTGCTTGCTGGGAATTGAACTCAAGACCTCTGGAAGAGTAGTCTGTGCTCTTAACCACTGAGCCATCTCTCCAGCTCCAGGCTTCCTGACTTTAAGACCCTTTTACTACTCACCCAATGTGTTCCTTGTGTGGCACGGGAACAGGAACACAGAGGACAGTCAGCAAAAGGAGTCAATGGCTAATAAAATAGACAGTGGTCAAGGAGAGCAGACACGGTGAACAGTTTATGGCCCACAAGAAGAGCTCATCCAAAAATGTTGATGTCCATTTCTCATTTGACACACAAGGCAAGCTTGTGTGTGTGTGTGTGTGTGTGTGTGTGTGTGTGTGTGTGTGTGTGTGCGTGCATGCGCCAGACAAATTTCAAAACTTCAAACACTTAATAACTTCAACATTATTTAAAATGTTTCTTATGAACACAATAGAGTAAAATATTTAGTTACCAAATAGATTTCCAACAGACTAGTAATTTTCTTAACAGTTTCTGAAATTACTAAATGTATGTTAGCATTAACTACACCATTTATCCTGCTTAGGTTCTGAATGGCATGTACTCCCACACTTAGTCCTATTTACACTATAGAGTCACCAGTGTGCATGTGTGGTTTGGGAATGGTCCTGGGCACACACTGACTCTTAGATGTGTGCAGGGCTGGTAGTGTCTACCTGGCTACAGACACATATTGTATTGGTCACCCTATCATACTGTATTATGGGCACACATATACATAGTACCCACTTACATGTGTATGTATACATTAGGATTTACTCCACCTATTTAAACTGACACAGTCAAGATAACAGAAATACTATATATATTGAAGTTTCTCGCATTCACTGTTCAGAAAACAGTGAATGAACTGGAAGTTATTACTTTACCATCCAGCTTAACGTATGGACCCCATAGACACCCATCCGCTGCTTCCTTTGAAGCCTAGTGGAGTCAGCTCAATCCAGCTCCTCTTGCCACTTGCAATTTCCCTTTCTGATGTGGAAGTCATGGTGCAGCTGAGTTGAGAAGTAAGACAGCCAGGAGTCCCAGGCTAACTATGTCCTTCCACAAAGTCAGTAAACGGGTGCTTCCCAGAGCCAGAGCCTCGTCATCTGGTCGCCAGACAGGGGCTACGGGTGGGTCAGGCTCCCCTGGGAATGCCCCCTCTTTGAATCTAAGGGGCAGCTCACAGCCCTCTCCTCTCCAGCCCATGGAGCAGGTGGGTAAGTAAATATGGGGCGGACCTGACATCAGGCAATGCTACCGCCACCCCACGGCACCGACAGAAATAAAAGAATTCTCTTACAGCAATTCTCTTTCTCAATCCACTCCGTGCTGAGGATGCCGAAGGAGCGGCAGGCCTCCCCGTAGGCAGCTAGGGAGCCACACAGCTGGAACTTCTTGTGGTTGTAGCAGCCGTCCAGGTAGCAGGACTCGTAGAAGGCGAGGGGATCGAGGAGCCCATAGCAGGGCTGAAAGAAGCCCTTCATGTCGGTGAGCTTCAGGCAATAACCGTCACCCTGCATGGCCTGGATGTGTACATTGTCACACGTGGCTGCGTATTGGGAGAACTGTAGCTCGTTGCAGCTGGGGGCGAGAGGTCTGGTCAGAATAAGTGAAGCAAAAACAGCCATCTGAGTTCTCCCGTAGAAGGTAAAACAGCATCTATTGTACCTGTTGGGCTAGCCCTGAAGTTTACATAATATGAAGATATCAGTGATGACTAGCAGCGTGACCTTAGGAAATCCAAGCCCTGGGGAGGTCTCTGTCCACTTAAAAAAAGTGAAACAATGTCTATTGCTCATCACTGGGATAGATAGAGTGCAGATAAAATGCCAGAATGGACTAGCAGCCAAAGCGCCACATGCCAACAGGTATTGATATAACAGCCATTCCTACTTCAATATACTTCATTGACTTCATAACCATGAACGGCATATTGCCAGAATAACAATAATGATGTTTGTGGAATTAAAGACCCAGAAGGAAATCCAGGAGCTTCTAGCCAGCTCCAATTTAGCTGTCTGAGATCAAAAGCAAAACTTTCAAAATGGAGCTGTGTGCAGGTAATGAGAGTTCACAGAAGGACAAAGGGAAGAAAGACAGGAGGAAAACAAAATAATATGAAAAAAGAAACGCGGGCACCTCCTCTGGGAGACTCAGACCTTGCTCATTGGTGGGAAACCCAGAATGGCTTAAATGTCCCGAGAGCATCCGTTCTACCTGTGAGTCATTGACTGGGGCTGAGGGAGGCAGTGCCAAAGGAGTTGGGGGACCTAGTCCTGGCTTGGTACTCACAGGAGCTCCGTGCAGAGAAGCCACTTAGAATGTTTCTCCAAGAAAGATACCCAACAAGATGCTAAGGACCTTCCCTGGTCTGGGTCCTCTCTAATTCACAGACTGATCCATTATTCAGTGCCTGCTAGGTACCCGGGGCATCCTTTCTCCAGCTGGGTAATTGGACGGTATTCGGTGTGTAGGGACTGAAGGGTTTGAGGGATCTGACCAAGGCAGAAGCAAAGGAATGTCAGGAAGCAGAAACATGTTTACAGAGCCAGAAAGGTGTCCGCATGATTCTCCAGCCAAGAGGGATTCTAAACCAAAATCCTTTGCAATGACACGTTTAGCTCGGTCTCAGCTAGCCAGAGGGGAAGAGGCTGGTGGTCACCTCGGTAGCCACCATGTTTTCAATAAGGCTCCCTCCATTGACAGCAACTTCTGCCTACATCAGCAAAGCCTTCTGGGAAGAGTTTCTTCTGAAACTCTCCATCTTAATCCTAGTAGGGGCTCCCAAGTCTCAGGTAGCTAGCTGGTGACAGTGTCAGATTCTAACCCTAGGGACACTCTTCTGGGTAGCAGAGAGAGAATCACTTGATAATTTAGAATCGTATCATCTAAACCCAGCTCCTGCTGCTGCTGTTGGAAAAATGACTGGGTCTCTAATGCACCTAAACTCCAAAGGGTAAACTCAAAATTCTGCGTGACAGAAAGGGAAATGGACGCCGAGGGAAGTATGTCCCTGTTCACAGCTCCTGTGGATGTGTGGAGACCGGAGGAGCCATGAGTCTGCGGTTTGAACGGCTGGGCATACACGCACCTCTTCTGCATACCATTGGTCTTCCAGCTCTGGGCCAGCACCACGCTGCTCACCACGGGTTTCCCCCGCAAGGTCACATAGTCATCAGTCATGTCTCCATTGAAGTTGCCACAGAGGCCACACACTTTGTTCTGCAGCCTCTCACTGATGCTGATTTTAATGACGTTGAAACCGTTGTAGTATATCTGGATGTCCGGGCTGGTGTCAATCACCAGAAACCCCTCGCTGCTGTAGATTTTGGTTGCCAAGCCAGTTATAAATGGAACATTGACTTGGGTGCCATTCACCTATTGGAGACAGAGAGACAGGAAGCCGTTACCCAAGGGCTGATTTCAGCCAATCTTTTTGGCAAAGAGCCAAATTCTGCAGGCCCTGTGATCTCTACCGTAGACATTCAAGTCAGCCCCTGTCCTGGGCCACCAGCCATCATGTGTATCAAAGTGGTTTCCAATAAAGCTTTATTTACAAAGTCAGCAAAGTGCTCCTGCCCAAAATCATGAGGACAAGCTTTTTTACTCCTAAGATCCCGCATTGAAACAGTTGGACAGGGTAGCTTGTGTTTATAACTCTAGAGTTAGAGAAGCTGAAAAAGAAGAATCTCTGGGACTTGGAGGGCACACAGATGAGCCTGTTTGTCAACGACCAGGCTCGAGAGAGACCCTCATCTCCAAATAAGTAAATAAACGTGGGTGGCACCTTTATTTATGGTTGTCCTCTGGCCTCTGCACATGCCAGAGCACACGTGTGTGTGCACACACTAACACACAGACACAGCAAGTGGATTGGCCACAGGCCATAGTCTGACAACTCCAGTGCTAGAATTTAAGGATATACACTTGTGGTTTCCCCACAGGAAGCAAACTATGGGAACATAGGAGTTAGGAGAGAAGAAAACATTAGAATTGGATTGCCCTCCAGGAGTGGATAGATTTTGTGTGTGTGTGTTAAACTTACACCAGCATCCACAAATTACTGAAAATGACACCATAATCTTGTTCTAAGGGGAGTCTAACCTGGTTACAATGGACCTGAGGATCACTACCCTGTTTATGGTTTCTTTGTTTATAATGTGCAAACCTAAAGCCTTCCCAGATGTCTTATAAACACAGTTTTTTTCTGCATTTGTCATTTTCCTGCTTTTTATAACATTTCTTAGCCCTTGGGACAGGATATAACATGCTTTTCCTGTACTTACAAAATAAATTGGATTTTCCCCCTCTGGTTATTAGTATCGTTTTTCCATTAAAAATATAAAAAGATGACTTAAAAAAAAAAAAAAACCTCTTTACTTTTTTGCTAACTCGGGGTATTATTCAGCAGCGATGTCTGGCCAGCTCTCCTGATGGTCACTTTCTCCTTCTCTTGTATTTATTCTTGGCCAGTGCAGCTGGGTCTGTGCAGGCTCAATTTGCAAACGGAATCAGAGTGTCAAAAACAGTAGCAGCTTTCCTGGAAGCTAAAAGCCAGTGGTAAAACCTAGATTCTTTCTTTCAAGCCTGCGAAAAGCAACAAGTCTCTTGCCTGGCACTGTGTACAAAGCTATTTGATGACTCTTTAAATAAAGGTGCACTGAGTGCTAGATTTAGCTGAGCTGGTTGTGGAAGGCAGAGAAGAGGCACTATATTCCTGAACATGTCAGTGCGGCCTCTCCTCACACTCCACCTCCTACCTGAGCTCACTGTGAGGGAGCCTGGCTCCATCTTCTGGGTCAATCGGATGTGACCGGTCTGGTATAACTGACTGGGGATTCAATAGTTCAAAGGACAGATTAGATACTTCCAAAGTAGAGTGCATATGGTATTCAAGGAAAATATTAGTTATGGGGGTAAGTTCTTCACATGTATTACGTACAGGTCTTTATAAGCAAAACCAACCAGGGCAATGGCCCCGAGGAGGAATCAATCTGAGATAAAGTCGACATTTCCTTTCAGTTTGAAGGTCATCACAGGGCCTCTAGTAGAGGATTTGCTCTGCTGGGCTTCACTTAGGTTCTCGCTTTCCCAGGCAAGTGCTTACTTTCTCGTGATAGAGAAAGCATGGCAGACATGAGGGTTGATCTTAGAATACATGGGCAACGCCAAGATTAATTGCAAAGGCTCTTAAAAGCGAATGAGATGCCTTTAGAAATTAATCCAGAGCAAAAGCTGACTTATCTACCATTTTATCTCCTGGAGCTGATTGCTACCCTGATGTCATTACAGCCTGAAGATGCTAAGTTTCCTGCCTTCGGAAGCATCAGCGACAGAGGCAGCAGCCCACTCTTACACCCACTGGGGCTTCTTGCTTCAGTTCTCTGACGCAAGGATACTTGGAACAATCCATTATTATTCTTCAACTCAATTATTTGGGATAAAGCCGCCACACTGGCTTCCCTTGACTCATTTCGTAAAGAATCAAAACCCGGTTTGTCACCTTGACAGTGTTCCGATCGTTGATGAGAATCTGCTCTTCGTTAATGTAGAAATAGACCGGTGAGATGATAGTGAGGTTGGGTGAGGACCACTTGTCGAAGTTGATGATGAGCTGGAAGGAGATGTCTGGCAGTTTCTGGCAGATGGTTGAGAGCACGAAGGCGCAGTTGGCAGGGAACCGCAGGAAGGCACCATCGAATGTGCGGAAGACTCCGCCCCCTGCCGCTAGGCAGTAGGAGGTCTTGGTGCTGAAGCAGCCGCGCACCCCACTGCGCAGGGCACACTCCTCATCTGACTTGCATTGTCGTGGGTCGCACTGGATCAGGTTGCGCCTGAAACAGCGGCAGCGCCGCGTGCAGTCCCCGTTCCAGAATAGCTGCTTGGGCTGGAAGAGAGGTGTCATTTGAGTTAAGGTTGGAGAACCCCCAAACCCAGCCTAGCCTCCCTTTAATGCAGCTGGGGTTAGCACCAGGGAGCAGAGGGAGGCTGCTTCAAACACACATCCCGTTGATGCAATTCAGAGACCAAATAAAACGCAATTTGGACTTTATTGGCCTCAATCAAGGACTCTGGAATCTTTATGGCTGGGGTTGCTGAACTAATCAGAGCCTACCTGAATGTGCAGCTAGCTGTTGGAACTGGGTGAGGAAGAAAAACACATGGTAGATTTTCTTAAGCTGGAGAATCAGGCTTCTAAAAAACACAGGCCCCACTTTAGGATGAAATTTAAATTCACTTGGGAATGAGAGGCCAGTGCTTTAAATCTCAACCAGTCGAAAGAACGTGGTAATCAACTTGCATGATCAATCATTTCATTTCTCAGTACACTCGCCCTGCCACCCACGTCCCTCACTCCAGCTGATTTCTGATTTACTTCTACTGCAAGTGCCTCTCTCTGTGTGTGCTAAAGGTGAGGTATCTAGCTGGCATCACAAAGGAGAGCTTTGGGGTCAGGCCACTCATAAATCAGTCCCAGCCCTCAGCCTTCTTCAAAAGATGATACAAAAGTGTTAAAATGCCTATAGCTGTGGTGTCTCCTTAACAGGAAGTAACCATTATTTTATATTCCTTTGGAGATGGACAGCAATGCATAGACACAGTTCTACTCTGTAGAGTTTATATTCTTAATCTTGTACTTGCTCTACATTGGGAATATTGAGAAACACTCATGACTGTACACGTGTGAGGACCATAATCAGTAGACAGGCCACACTGTGTCTCCAGCATGAGCATCGCTTGTCATAAGTGCCAAGTTTAGATTTAGGAGGTTTTTTGACTTAGGAGTAATTGCGCATGTGTGATGAGATATCTTGAGAACAGGACCCAGGTCCAAACATGAAATTCATTTATGTCTCATACATCCATTCGACACTCAGCCTGATAATTTAATGCAATATTTTACACATCTTGTGTCAAAGTTTCAGGTCAGTGCGCAAAGGGCTTTATATTCTGCAGCATTTTGGATTTCAGATTTTTGGATTAGAAATGTATAAGTTATATAATTTACCAGACAGTCCTATCCAGAAAAGATGTTTTAAGATGCACAAAGGGGCCTGTGATTTAGTCTGGCCAGTGCTTTCTGCTTCACCACAGATTTAACAATACCCTCCTAGTGACGGCTTGTGACTCAGATTCAAGGGTGAACAGGGGCAACCTCTTCTGAGCAGGATGCCAGTCATCCTCAGAGTGAAGACATTAGAAGCCAGGGCCTTGCTCCTTCTAGATCTGTAACATGTTCAGGGTCCCAGCAGCCTCACAAACTTGACTTCATTTCTCTTATCAGATTTATACAATAATTGAGTGGTTGGTCTGGCCTCTGTTTGATAAGAACACAGACATTGGTGGGAAGGGAAAAAAATAAGCCGATGTTTGTGGATATGATCAGAGGTAAACAACTCATCCACACAAGAACGTGATTGTGGAACCAGCATCAGAGGGATGCGTCTGGCCCCATGCTGCTTTCTTTACCTTAATTAGACATGACAACGACAGCTGGGTGATTACCCTACATGCTAATGACTAGATGTGTTCTCTCTCTATTTCCAAGGAAATCTGCTGTATAAACAAAGCCTCGGAGCTTGTTTGAATTGAGGCAAACGGATGTGGATTATTTGTTCTGTGACTTTGCCACTTCCCAGATATAAGCTGTTGTCAAAACCCACTGACTTTCTGATGAAAACCAGATAATAATGCTTATAGTACTAATAGCTGCCAAGGGTTGTTATGAGCCTTTCTGGGTGATTCCAAGTGTTTTTATATGCACCATTTCATTAAAATGCCTGGATTTTTTTTTTTTAAAAATGTTTCTCAAGAGAATAAGAACCACCACCATAATAACAGAAACCACTAATCAATAAAGGATTGGATACCAGGTACCAGGCTGGGCAAATAGTCTGGGGCATTCAGATGACCCCCACTGAGGAGCACCCTCAGCCACAGATGACCCCCACTGAGGAGCACCCTCAGCCACAGATGACCCCCACCGGGGAGCACCTCTCGCTGTTGGAGGAGCACCCTCAGCCACAGTTCATTCTTAGGGAAGCAGAAGGTCAGAGAAATGACACAGTCAGTTAAATATCACTCCTCCAACAGCGAGAGAGCTAGGACCAATCTCGAGTCCTGTTTCTTCAGGCCACACTGACACTTAGGATCCCTGTGGAGAGGCTACAGGACACAGTTGAGAGACACCACATAGCCAGGCTAGGGGCAGAGATTAAAAGTGTGCTCTTGGAATCTGGAGGCTGGTTATAATAGCGCCCAGACGAGGAGAACCCAGAAACGATTTATTTCCCACGTGTTTTGCCCCTTCCCTTTGAATGGTGGCCCTGGGGGAGCGTGGGCCCCAGCCCTTCTGAGAAGCCCCCTTGTTAGTTCTACTATTCTCTCTAACATAACCTCCAAATGTCTTTCCCAATGGAAACAAAATCGAGCATAATGCCTACATTTCTATTCTTTTCTTTATTCCCCAAATAAAGGCGGCTCAGTCAATCTCAGATGAGTCAATGCGTCTTTACAGAGAGGAGACATTATTTATTTGTGCCTAGTTGAGTTCCAGTTCAGACACTTCAATTAGATTTCTGGCAAGCGCTCCCACCTTCATTTAGAATTGATCTGCTCGGCAGGATATCATTTTTCACTTGTTGATATGTTATTTTGTAATTGTTCCCTTCTTTAAAGCATAATTTTTGTTTCTTTCCTGAATAGGTATTTTTACGTCCCTGAAGTCAGGAAACACTTCCCCAGGCTCCTCTACCATGCTGTTCGTTCCACACAACCAATGCCCGATAATACTCTCCTCAAGTACATTTACATGAAGAGTGGCCTTGAGGTACAACGACTGGCTGAAGACCCTCTCATTAAGTTATTTTCTTAGTTTGGGGTTATGGCACCGTAAATATTACAGGCTTAGTGATATGCCTCCAAGGGTGTTTGAGAACCTGGGTTCTATCCCATGCACTGCCTCTTCCCCAAATTTAAATAGCAAAACGATTTAGCAAGCCAATCTGTTTTCTTGGGGAGTGTGGGGGAGGGGGGTCCCTTCATCAGCACTCCACCCCCACACCGGAGAAAAGGGTGGGAAGAAACCCACATGTTAGCACTCAAGGGCCTTTCTGGGAATGATATCAGAATGACAAACGGCACATGTGTGGGAGCTTCAATAGCCGGAGAGGGAAGGCCACTCCTCCCAGCCTTCAGCCCCATATTTTCTGCTTAAAAACATCCTTAACGGAGACAGCTACAAATGTCAGATTCACAGCCACTGTATTTCCAAACTAGAGTCCCATCAGAAGCTTTCAGACCAAGATTTACAGGGAGGCAGTCCACAGAAGGGCCTAGAGAAAGGAGTGCGAGCCTTGCTCATGCAGAGGAGGCAGGCGCCTGAGGTCTGGCGGAGATTCCAAATCCTCAGACCATTACTTCCGGTCTCAGCTTCAGCTCACCTCCTGCACATTCATCATCACAGAGCAGGAGACCTGGGCTATTCAAGGCCCCTGGGCCTTGGAGACAAACCAGTCTGGTGTGGAGGAAGAGGCTCAGCCACCTCCTGTACCCACCTCGTAGTATTTGCCATCTGAGTAGCAGCCACAGTTGTGGGGCAAGATACAGCTCTTGCCATTGAGGACATAGCCGGCATCACATTGGCAGCCCTCTACGCAGTAGTGATTACACTCGCTCTTCAGGCGGATGGCAGCACAGCGGGGCTGGCAGACACTCACGCAGCTCTCATAGTGGCTGTTGGGGGGGCAGGTGACCGCTGGAACAGAAGGGACCAGTCAAGTCACAAGGAGCCACAAATGGCTTTCGCCCAGTCCCATTCACTCGCTCGCTCTCTTGCTAGCTCGGGGAGGTGGAAGGCACGGGCTGAGGGAAGAGGTGTGAGGCTGGCCATTTTTCCTCGCCCGTGCTCTTTATTTATGAACAGCCTCTGCCTGATTCCTTATTGGTTAAATGGCAGGCTGGTGTGTGCAGAGGAAAGGGGCTGGAGTCTTCCCCCCTGCCACTGTGAAAACCCACTGGCCACGAGGAATCCCAGCTTGGGCTTAGACAAGGTGAGCACAGCAGCCCAGCCTCTCGGGCTTCATTTGTATCAATACTCTTCTTCGCACCCTGTTTACCCAAGCTCCCCATTCTTTCCGTCCCACTTAGAGAATCATGAGATAGTGTCCTCCCCCTATTACCAAACGCCACTCACCCTCCCTTCCGAACCTCCATAGAACCTTTAGTCTAAAGCAGCGGGTTTATCAGCGAGAGACTCCCGAGCCACATGAGCTCTGAAAATTCGTGCATGGGCAACTTGACCTGAATCAGTATGTTCTATGTCCTGAGATGCATCTAAAACTGTGTCTGCGGAAGGCAGGTAAAGTACTGGTGGATATTGTTGAGTTCTGGCATGAAATGCAAACAAGGTTATTTAGATGCTGAGCCTCCGTTTCTTTGTATACATAGTGCAGATACCAACAGCATGGGGATTTACATGCTTAGAAGAACTCTGGTCATATAGTGTTCAACAAGTATTAACCAATCAGTAAAGCAAGTCTTCCTTGAGAGTTTTGTAGCAGTCGCTCTCTTAATCAATGCATACTAAATGCACAACAATCATTTATGTGGAAATGTCTCTGGACTATATGGAAGGTTTGAGGGATTATTTTTTATCGTGTGGTAAATAAGAACTTGCAGAGTGCATACATAAGCATACATGAGTATATATATATATATATATATATATATATATATATATATATATATATATGTATGTATATATGCACTACCACAGTGTTTTATATATATTAAAGTCTAGTTCAAAAGATAACACACTCAGGTCATAGAAAATACAAATGGCCTGGGTGCAATAGCTAACAAATTCCTGCGGATTCTTGCACAAATCGCCTATGCACATAGACACATGTGTGCTCCTTATCCACAACTTCGGTTTTTCTCATGAATGCGAGCATAATCTACAAACCGGGCCATACCTTGCCAAACCTTCTCCTGCTTTTTCCTGACAGTATTTCTTCCATTCAGTCTTGAACTATTGTCTTTACACCACTTTGTGGTGTGCGTTTTTTGTTTGACTCTCATGGTATGTAGTTTTTTTTTTCTTACCTAAGTTAGGCTATAGAATAACTTCCTAGATGTGGAATTTTTAAGCCAAAGGATAGGTGCACCCACCACCACCACCACCACCACCACCATCAGCATCATCACCACCACCACCACTACCACCACCATCACCATCAGCATCATCACCACCACCACCACCACCACCACCATCACCATCAGCAGCATCACCATCACTACCACCACCACCAACATCACCACCATCACCATCATCATCACCACTACCATCAGCATCATCACCACCACCACCACCACCACCACACCACCACCACCATCACCACCACCACCACCACCACCACCACCATCAGCATCATCACCACTACCACCACTACCACCACCACCACCACCATCACTACCCCACCACACCACCATCACCATCACCACCACCACCATAACCATCATCATCACCACCACCATCATCACCATCACCACCACCACCACCACCACCACCACCACCACCACCACTATCATCATCATCATTGCTACTGCCCATTCTACCACTACTACTGCTGCAGTGCTGGCTCTCCAACCCAAGCCTCTCTCTGCCACTGAGCTATGATTCCCACCCCTGAAGTCTCTGGCAGATCCCACTGAGCTGCCCTGTAAGTGAAGAGGTTGTACCAAGGAACAGAGAGGATTTTGTCTCCTGAGGTTTTAATGAGGACAGCCCAAGACTTCCAACTTCTGGAAATGGGAAAAGAAAAAGAAAAGAAATCTCTTTCTGCTGTCTGCACATTCACTTTGCATTTCTTTGATCCTTGCTACCATTTCGTTTGTTTATAATCATTTTTCCGTCTCCTGCGAGGCGCCTTTTCTCATCTGTTACACACTGTGCTGTTGAAGTTTCCTGTTATTAGACTGACTATAAGTGCTCTTTATAAATTAAAAATGCACTTCCATGTGTCACATGTATTATAAAGTATTCAACACTTGTCTCTGACTTTGCTTCTTCTTTAAAAAAATTGTATATATATATATGTATATTAATTATGTTGTTGCCATGTAGAAATGTAAAAAATTTTATGAGGTCAAATTTATCTAGTTTTCCTTAATAGCTTTGAGTGTCTGATTGGGGGTGGGGCAATGCCTTTGTTTTCGTTATAGTACTTTTATAATTCAATTTTTAAATGTTTAATTTTTTTCAGCCTGGATTTTATTTTGTACCAGAAATGAGGGAAAGACTAAACTCTTTTTTTCCCCAGAGAATTTTCCTAACATCACTTCAATATTTACTACATAAATCTTCCTTTTCCTCAAATTATTCAACACCAGGTTTACTACATACTGATTTCTAATGATCAGAATCCACGGTTCTCAACCTTCCTGATGCTACAACCCTTAAACACAGTTTCTCATGTTTTGGTGACCACAGAGCCATAACATTATTTTGTTGGAACTTCAGAACTGTAATTTTGCTACTGTTATGAGTCATACTGTCAGTGTATGATATACAGGGCATCTAATATGGGACCCACAGGGGTCGCAACCCACAGGTTGAGAACCAGTGGGTTAGACATCAGGTTTTCACTGTCATGTTCATCTTTTAGCCTTTAGCCGCTGCCCTTCTCATCAGTCTGTTAGGTTCTTGTTAACTTGTGCTAGCTAACTTGTTCCTGTGAGACTATTAATACTGAGTATTAGCTAATTGATTAATACCATTAATATAGAGTATTAATAGTAAAATATAGCCATCTTCATATCTAGGAAGACTTTGGATTCTTCTCTGGCATCCAAACAGCACTGACAACATGGTAGGTGACCCATAGACACCTGATTGTCAAAATTTTAAATTATCACATTTTAAATACTGGTTTCTTGTTTCTGTCCCCCTCTGAATTCTCCAGCCTCTGAGAGCTGGATAGTGATGACTGCTTGTGTGTACTGAGGTCAAGAACATGGCTCGTGTCGAGGCCAGCAGACTTATTTAAGTCTGTGCCTGTGTGGACTGCAGGGCACACAGATCCCCTGAAAAGCAACGGAATAGAATGGATGGGGATGGACTGGACAAGGCCCCTGGAGTCAGACTGACTTGGCTATAAACCCTGGCTCTGCCGTCAACTGGCAGGGTCACCTTGCAGGGCTCATTGCGCACTCTGAACTCATTTCCTCCCCTATAAAGTGGGGGTGATACTGCAGCTCTCTTCCCAGGAGAAGTTTGTAAGCTACTAATTCATCCTCCCCTCCCCTCCCCTCCCCTCCGCTCCTCCCCCCTCCTATCCCCTCCTCTCCCCTCACCTCCCCTCCTCTCCCCTCCTCTCCCCTCCCCTCCCCTTCCCTTCCCTCCCCTCCCCTTCCCTTCCCTCCCCTCCCCTTCCCTTCCCTCTCCTCCCCTTCCCTCCCCTCCCCTTCCCTTCCCTTCCCTTCCCTTTCCTTCCCTCCCCTCCCTTCCCCTCTCCTCCCCTCCCCTCCCCCCTCCCTTCCCCTCCTTTCCCTCCCCTTCCTTCCCATCCCCTCCCCTCCCCTCCCCTCCCCTCCCCTTCCCTTCCCTTCCCTTCCCTATCCTTTCCATGAGTAACAAAGTACTTGGGGCTTCCATGGTTTTGATGGCATCACTGATGGTATGAATATTTATTGTAGCAATTCATTTTTAAAAATTAAACTACAGGAATGTGTTGGATTTTCAGGGAAATAAGTAAAACAAAACCTTAGTTGCTAAAATCTGATAGAAGGGGAATCCAAAACAATGATGCTAATCAATTTTGATTGATCACCCGCCAAGCACTTAAAGACGGGTCAGAGGGACGGCAGTTCTTGATGCCCAGTAGGGCACCTCTCTCTATACACACACACTTCCCACTTCCCCAAATTGTTCTCTGTACGAACATCACCTCCTTCTCAGCTCCCCCTCAAGTCCACATGCTACATCCTGCACAGGGCCAGGCCAACAGCAAGCGTTATAGAGCTCTTAGCTACGATCCGTGCCTTTTACCATCTTCTCAGTATCTCCTGCTCCAAGTTCCTCATGGAGTGACTAAAATTAGCACAACAGCCTCGGCTGATGGGATTTTAGGCGGGGTTAGTAATTAAGACAATTTATCTCTCGTTTTTCTTTCCAAGGCCATTTGTTCAAAGTGGGTAGAGAGGTTTTTGGTACATTTACAAATAAGGTAATTGAGTAATAAATTATCCCATTGATAAGAACAGCCAATATTGTTGAGAAAAAATTGGCATTCTACCTTGTTACCAATAAAGCACATGCCAAATGGGCAGTTTGGTTTAACTCCCCTTCTCCCCCTGAAAGTACCATTCTTATACCTAACACGTGACTAATAAATTGAGTTAACTTTTAGAGGCCTGATGACCCAACTTCTCAGAGGTCAAAGTAACCTAAGAAACAAAGGACCACGTCAGGCCAGGCTTTCGTTGGAATCTCTCAGATGGGAAAGCTAAGCCACCCACCATCTTCAGAGTGTTTGCTGGTTCTCTAGTTTTAGTTTCTTCCTTATTATTCATGACCACCATCCTCCTACCTACCCCGTCTTTTGGATCTTTACCCCTGTTTCAAAATGCTGAAAAAGAAAAATATAAGCCACTCTGCACTGGAAACCATTCTCGGTCACCCGTCGCCTGTCCTGTGTCAGCCTGGGAGAAGCTGGGGGCAGCTGGTCTACAGCAGAGGTGGTATCCAAGGCCGAGGTGGGCAGACTTGAGTCTCACTGCCATGAATAGAAGTCTCCATGACTAGGTTAACCCATGTGTACAGGGCACAACCAGTGCTTTGACAGAACTTTGAAGAAGAAAGGACCAGATTACTGGTAAGGAGGACAGGAAGAAATGAGGAATCATTTTCATATCTTCTATCGCTAGTCAAGCTCTATCACAGAGTAACTTTGTCCTTAGATTGGGGGGGGGGGCTCATAGGGCTCCCTTTTTCCTTCCCATGAGTGACAAAGGCTGATGCCCATAAGCTGGGGGAGAGCTCTTGTTGCTGTCAGCTCCTGTAAGGCATTCCCTTGTTGTCACAACTAGACATGATGGCATTTGTCATTCATTATACCTGTCTGTCCCCCAAGCCCCTTTCAACCAACCCAGAGCATTGGAGCCAATAAGCAAGGAGAGAGAGAGAGAGAGAGAGAGAGAGAGAGAGAGAGAGAGAGAGAGAGATCCCTGTGAAAGACCTCAAGAAGAAGAACCAGACTCAGCTCCCCTCCCCAACACGCTTTCTGGACCTGTGCCATGCTGAGGTCTCTCTGCCAAGAACTTGGTTTTCTGATTCAGAGGAGGTCAAGCATGTCAGTCCACTGTGCTGACTCCAGTAAATCCCCAGGAGACCTGGACATTACTTCTAGCCCCAGAATTTTTATAGGTATATATATGTATGTATGTGTATGTAATATATCTGTATATGTAATATATGCTATATATACATATATATATGACTGAAGACACTAGATTTTTCTGGACAGTTATCCATAGACATCATGTCCCCCACCTTCTTTGCTCAAGAACTGAACTTGGATGATAGAGTCTTAGACTCTTTCCCCTCCCTCCTCTGCCCACCCCAGTTTCCATGAATCCAGCAGCTGAGAGTGTAATGCAGACCAACTGATCGTTAAACCACAACAGCTCTGAAGCCAAATCTCCCCTTTCCAGGATGAAAATGAGAGTTTGTTCTTTGTGGAGCCTGCTGTATCCCTTATTTAAAGCTCTGAACATCCACCATTAATTTGTAGCCATTTTGTATAATCAGACCCTTTATACAAAGAAATGTGCTATAGTTAATGAGGCTGGGCTAGAAAATAGGTCATTGCAGGTTAACTAAAGCCTCACAATGATTTATTTCACCACCAACTCCTTCCTATGTGCACTTGCTGAACACAGCCAAGCACTCTAGCTAACTCTCCTGTGGTCCACTAGAGTACTGCATATGTGTTGGTGTGAGAGTCAAATCCTGACCTCACCATTGAAGACTGTCTAACCTTACTTAAGTTGCTTAATTCCTTTAAGCTTCAGTTATTTCTTGTCTAAGAGGGTTCTTGTAAAGAAGTAATGAAACAATAATAGCATCAATATAATAGGTATTGAGTGCTAGGATTTCAGTGATATAATTTGATCCTTGTAGTGTTTCTGTAAATAAATGGTTCAGGCAGCATTATGGTTGCTCCTTAGAGAAGAAGCCACGTACCAGGAAGGGGAAGTGACTTAATTCAAGGTTACACTGATTTTTAATGACTAAGTGGAGACTTGAATCCGTGAACTGAACTCCCTTTTCTAATGCTTTCAATATTCTGCCATGTTCTACAGTCAAAAAGACTAACAAATGATATGTATGATATATGATAATATATGATGGACCCATAAGGTCCTAGAGTGGTGTTTTCTAACCTGTGGGTTGTAACCCCTTTGTGGGTTGAATGACCCTTTCACTGGGGTCACATGTCACATATCCTGACTATCAGATATTTACATTACAATTCACAACAGTAGCAAAATTATAGTTATGAGGTAGCAATGAAAATAATTTCATGGTTGAGGTTCACCATGACATGAGGAGCCATTCTAAAGGGTCGCAGCATTAGGAAGGTTGAGAACCACTGACTCTTCCCTTGTTAGTATCTTGGAAGTGTTTTATTATGTATTTGGAATTGGAATTCAAATGCAGCATGTGATATTCTGAGTTTTAGATATGTGGTCTCATTCCATCCTTCAGGATAACCCATTAAATCCGTGGTCTTTAGCCCTCTCTACAAAGAAAGAAGACTGTAGGTTACACCTTCTGTTTCAGGTAGTGGGACTGAGTTCCAAAGTGCGTATCCTGACAGTCTTCCCAATGAGCCCTCACTTCTATGGAGTTGGAAGACCAGCCTCCTACACCAATCAGAAACAAGGAAGAGCAAGAAAGAGAGATAGGAGGACTCACAGCAGGACGTGTAGTTCCTCCAGCCAGTCACTGCGATTCCTTGAGTCTGGCACGTGCTGGCATAGTTTTGTAACCAGCTGCAGGCCGTCTGCACCGCACCTCCATCAATACAGGAGTCAAACAGGCAGTTTTTATAGAAGAAGGTGGGGTTGACTTTGCTGTGACATTTGGCAAACCCAGCATTCTGGTTGGGGATCAGGCTGCACAGTTGCTGGACTTTGGAGAAACCTTCAACTTTGGCACAGGATGGGCAGCGGTCCCCGCAGCCCACCTGGCAAAAGGTGTCCCTCTTCACCCAGCTCTGTCCAAACTCATTGATACTCAGTGCGGGCAACCCCATGGGCATCTCCAGGTCATCCTCTGGGTTGCCATTGTAGCGCCCACAGAGGCCATAGGTGCTGTTCTGCATGCTCCGGGGCACAGTGATGGACAGGAAGGTTTTCCAGTCATACACAACCTTCAGGCCAAAGTCAGTCTCCACAACCACATGAAAGCCAAAGGAAAAAATGTTTATCTTCCCTTGTCCTAACTTCAGGGGCAGGTACAGCCGTTCATTGTTGACCTGTAAGAGGCAAAAAGAAGAGCAGAAAAGACCAGTTGGCCTAAACATTTCTCAGTTCTCCTAGTCATTAGCCTTCTGAAGGATACATCCCACAGAGAGGTTGCCCAGGTAGAGCTTTGTGTGTAATGCTGTTTATGCCAGTCAGCTCTTATTATTAGGATTTGAACAGACTTAAATGACTATCCTTTGTACACTAATATACCTATTTATTTCAGTGCCTTCTGTTTATACAGTATTATTTTCCCCTAGGAGTTCAAATTGTTTTCTCTAAGGTAATGGGAGGATAATAAAAATTCAATTAACGTTGAGAATAAAATACCAAAACCTAAAACTCCTGTGTTTCTATTTCTAGCTCTACTGTGGATTTATTTTAGGCAATCTCCAACTTATTAATTCCATTGGGGTTTTTTTGGGGAGGATGACTTCACTCCGTTGGTTCCTCTGCCTGCCAAGCCTCTCAGTGCCCATCAGCATCTCTCTCATCCTCAGGCCATGCTACCATATCACCTCTTTAATAAAAAGATCCTCTGACTCTAAGACCACAGTCAGTGGGATCACTCCCTTCCTGGACAAGCACAGCGGGAGAAAAGGACCCATCCCGTGCCCCAGCCCAGTGCTATGCTTGGTACACAGTAGTTGCCACACTAATGTCTGTGAGATGAATGGATTCTGCCTAGGCAGAGGAACATGAGCTAAGTGTTGAGGACAGAGAATTGACCTAGAGAATATATATATCTATAATTCTCTTATATTCTCCTCTACTTGTTTGGATCAAGATCAAACATGAGCCCATCGCCAAGTGTCCATCACAGCCTGCCTTGAGTGACAACCCGTTATAGGTGCTTTTGTCTCATCTGCAAGATTATAAGTAACCAAAGTACAGGAACCTTTATGTCTACTGTCTCTTCAGGACATGCCCCACAGTTTAGTTTCTCAAATGAACCAAGCACGCCATCCTATTGCCATTGTCTCTTATGATTAAGTATGGAAAGTGTTTTCCTTGTCCCAGCAAGGACCCTCATTCCCAGTCACTGTGGCTGTGATACAGTGATAACGCAGATGACCTTGGTCCACTCAAGGGAACCCTCTGGCCAGTGAATGACCCACATTGGTGACCAGTTTCACGATGTAGGTCATGTTCAGAGTATCTAGCATCTGAGTATCTAACTCCAGTCTTTATCTCTTCCTCTAGGCTTCCCCTGGCTTTCTTAAGAAGCCCTATTGTGGGGCTTGCTTCTAAGAAACCTTCTACAAGATACCAAAGGGCATCCTCCCTTTCTGCCATTTCTCTAGGTCAATTCTCCCACATCAATACTTAACTCATCTCCCTCTGCTTCTATGTATAATTGCCTAGGCAGAATCCATTCATCTCATAGACATTAGTGTGGCAACTACTGTGTACCGAGCATAGTGCTAGGCTGGGGCAAGGGATGGGCCCTTTTCTCCTGCATATAGCAAGGCAAGGACATGAACAGATACGAGATAGTTGATAAAAGCAGTGATGTAGGTACAGAGATGCGTGGGCCTCAGACTCAGCCTAGGGACAGAATCAGTCTACAGATGACAATACTCACAAGGAGTCTTAAAGGATGCATAGGGCAGCTGAGACAGGGGGATTGAGAGTGGAATCACAAAGAGCATTCCCCAGGCAAAAGCCCAGACAAGACAGAGCATCTTAGTCATGAGTGTGCTTTAGTGCTGATTGATCATCAAACGCAGCCTTGGGAGTGGAGGATGAATCTGAGGACAGAGAGGCTAGAAGGACCGCAGACCAGGATGCCTTGTTGCCGGCGTCAAGTAGGCAAAGAGGCTGTGCCAGAAAGGCTGACCCGGGACAGTCAGGCTTTGGGCTAGGGGGGAGTTATCTAAGATGTTGACAGGAGAATTTAAATGGATCAATGAGCTCAGAAGTCAGATTACAAAACACACAGCATATAAAGTAACAAGTAGGAGATCCAGAACGAAGACCACAGAGGAGTTTTGTTAGGAAGGGAGCAGGGAGAGGAGAGAGCTTGAAGAGGGACAGGCTTTGGTCTGGAGTCAGCATGTCTGTGGGTAGGAGGGAAAGACTGTAGAAAGTGAAGGCAGAAGATGTAGGAAGCAGGGAAGAGGGCAGATGGGCTAGGGACATCCACAGGGACAATGAGGAGCAACGTCTGCATCTGGACTGGGGGAAAATGAAAGGTAAGTCATTAAGATGCAGAATTTAAGGATGGAGGGAGGAGAAAGAGAGGGTGGGGCACAGCTCCTTTTTCCACAACAGGAACCCTAAAGGTAGAAGCAGGTGGGCCACGTGCAGGCAGGTGCCAGCCCAGCAGGTCACCAGGGAAGTAGAGTTCACAGGAGGTCAGGCTCACCTGAAAGTCTCACAGAACCCTTCTTGTGATCTGGGCTCTTTACTATGTCATGTCACACAGGAGACACCACCCCAGAGAGGAAAAGTAATGGGATTAAACATGGCACATGGCACTGCCAAAGAGAACCTTGAAAGAAAGCACGCCCTCCGACTCTGACCAGATCAAGTGGATCTCTCACCCCTGAAGATGCCAACGCCCAGCGTGTTTCAGACCCTTCCTGTAAAATAGTGATAGTCCATTTCCATTCAACCCACACACAATGTCCATCAGCCGCATTGGACCACAGAATAGCTGTGAATAGTGCCCAACACATCATAAATTTACAGGAAACATTGTAAGTGTTTTGGTTGTTGTTGCTTGCTTGTGTAAATGTGTGTATGTGTATGCATGTATGTATGTGTATATGTGTGTTTGTATGTGTGCATGTGTGTGTGTATGTATGTGTGTATGTATATGTGCCTGTGTATATGTGTAGATGTATATGTGCCTGTGTGTGAATGTATGTGTGTAACTGGGGTATTAGCTGTGCAGATGATATTTTGTGACAATATCAAAGAGACAGACAAACCTGCATGACCACCCTCAAGTTACCTGTAACAGCACAATGTAGATGCTGTGGTAGCAATGTTATACCACACAGTTTAGGAAAGAATGAAAAACTGTGTACCTACAGAACAGATACAAATAAATACACAACTTAAGGCGTTGGTTTGGCCTATGGATGTGAAGCTGTGTTGGGAGCTCTGCCTTTGCTAGAAACGAGATCATGGGTTGGCATTCCAGTGATGGTTTCTTTAAACAACTAACTCCGGTTTCTTTCTGCGGAACTCAGCCCCACATCCCTCACCCTGCCTTCTCTCCAGGCCCGCCCTGATGCTTCCCTGACCTAGGAACTCTCAGGTCGTTCTCTTCCTGATAGATGGGCTCCTTCAGGTTTGGACCTTCGTCATCTCTTCCAAGAAGCCCCCCTGAAGCCCTAAAGCAGATCAAGGCAACTTCTGCAGTCTTACGGCCCTTTGCACGGAACATTTCTTCAGACTTCCTAATTACACTGACACTAACTGCTAGGACGGCTGCCTCTCCTGTCAGACTCTGCTTCTTTCTTATGAGAGAAACCATGTTTAATTATCTTTACTGTTTTCATTTTTGATGCCATTGTGTAAAACATTCTTTGGATGAGGAGATGCTTTCTGTATAACCTCAAGGAGGAACTGGACTTGAACTGCAGGGATCCACAGAAGGCTGAACATGGTAGTACATGTCCTTAATCTTGTATTCCCATGGGAGGATGAGAAGCCCAGACAAAAGTGTCTACAGATACCCCCAGGCCAGTTAGCCTGGTGACCTCAATGATGAATGAGAGACACTATCTCAAACAAGGTGAAATCCAAGGACCAGCATCCAATATTGTCCTATGACCCTCACCTGCACACTGCGGAATATGTGTTTATATTCAAACACACGAATACGCAAGCACACGGACAAACTTTCTTTTTTAATTTTTCATTCCTTAGTACAGAGTAGTAGCTTGTTGAACTGAACTGTACTAGAGTGAAGCTTGAGAGCCTAGTAAGGGTGTGAGAGGGGCCCAGAGGCCTCCCTGGACAGGAAGGGTGTGGATGTGTGGGTGTCTCGGGTCGTGGCATGGGCGGGACCAGCTGTATCCAGCTCTGGCTGCGCCCGGCAGTGCCCCCTGCAGTGGCTCGCCTTCTGCAGCTCACCCTCAGGCACCCTGCCTGCTCTATAGAGATGGTGTTTACTTCCAGCTTCATTTAGCCTCGTTGATTATCACTTCCTGCAGCACTGTTCAGAACACGAGAAGGTCAGACCCGTAGAAGAATCTCATGTCCCAGCGAGTGACTTCTATTGTTATCCTCCATTTCTAAGAGCACCGGCGGTGACCTGGGGCTCTGGGCCGTACAGTTGGCCCTGTGTTTTCTCTCACTCTGTCATGATGACAGCTATTATTCTTCAGCTATGGTGACTAATAATAACATCATAGGAGAAACAAATGCAAATCACTGAATAAGCAGGTCCTGTAATGCATATTAATAATTCAAAGTAACTGCTAAATCTATCCCATGGGCTCACAGAGTAAAAAAGCCTCCATTACATCCTGATTTGGCCTTCTTGTCAGGAGTTTGAAGGCTGTCGACTCTGTTCCCAGCATGGCGCTTAGGAAGAAGGTCCTGGCCCAGAATCCTCATACCTCTTTTATCTCCACACGCTTCATGTTCCTTTCTCCCTAGGCGCCCCTGATGTGAGTAGCATCCTATAGCCCAGAAAGATACACTGCCGCCTCAGCTACTTGAATGTAGCCAAAAAAACAGTCTTTAAGGACATAACAGTGATGGGATGAGGTCACGCAGGTTAGTGGACCCCACATCCAAAAATGACTGTCCTTAAAAGTAAAGAGAGGCATGATACTAAGGAACAGAGTCCAGAGGGCCCTCGTGCTGTGCCTCTCATCCATTTGTGGATCTCCTGAGACCACCGGGACAGGGCGCATGCCTAGAAGGTAGGCCGACTCTGTGGGGCTTAACTCCACAGTGGAAGGGAAGCAAAGGTGACACCCAAAAAGAATAGGGGACTATTTCCTCTGAAGGAGAGAGGTGACAGGAAGTGGTCACGAATATGCTGCTAGTATTTTGCTTGTTTGTTTGTTTGGTTTCTTCAGTTTGACACAATCTAGAGTCATCTAGGGAGAAGGAACATCAAATGGAAAAATGCCTCCGTCAGATTGTCTATAGGCAAGTCTGCGGGACATTTTCTTCATTAATGATTGATGTGGGAGGGCCCAGTGCTGCTGTCCCTGAGCTTGTGATGATGTATATGTATGTGTATAGTGTGTAGTATGTGGTGTGTAGTGTGCAGTGTGTAGTATGTAGCGTGTAGTGTAGTATATAGTGTATACTGTATAGTGTATAGTGTATCGTGTATCGTGTATAGTGTATAGCATATGTGTATATGTATATCAAGCTAAGCAAGCCAGTAAGCAGTGTTCCTTCATGGTCTGTTCATCAGCTCCCGCCTTGAGTTCTTCCCTTAACTTCCTCTGTTGATGGACTGTAGGAGGTAAGCCATATAAACCTTGTCTCCTCAGGTTGCTTTTGGTCACAGTGTTTATCACAGCAATAGAAAGAGAATGAAGACAACAAGAATCCAATGGTCTGTGCACATAAGTAGGAAGAACTTACAAAAAAAAAAAAAACCCAACTCCACAAAAACCTGTTCAACCTCGTATATCTACACCTTCACTGATGAGGGCGTGCAAGGCAAGGCGGAAGCGGGACGGGAGACAAGCAGCTGGACCAGGCTTATCAGCAGATAAATGTATTTTACAGAGGAAAGCAGCCAACAACCTTGAAAAGCCAACCAAGTGGAAGGGTAGTGAATATCAGGGAGATAATTAGCTGCATGAAAATGTATAAACCTAAGGGTGGGACTGTATCAGATGGGGAAAGAGGAGAGGGCATTGTGAGGTAATGCTGGGATGAAGCAAACGATCCCTTTGTTTTAACCTCTGATGAAAGTGGAATGGACAGACGGTGTTATAATGAGTAGCTCCAACTGTAGAGACATCTGCTAGAATTTTAATCTCGGGGCTTGGGAAGTGACATAGTTGGTAAAGTATTTCTGCACAAGTCCCTGGAAGCTATATAAAAATGCCAGACACATGCTTATAATGCCAGCACTGAGACAGAGGGGAGACTCCTAGAGTTGTGTTTGCAAGCTAATCTAGCCAACTGGTGATCTCCAGGTTCAGTGAGAAAGCCAGTTTCAAAAAAGTAATAATTGGGGCTAGAGAGATAGCTCAGTGGTTAAGAGGACTGGCTGCTCTTCCGGGAGACCCAGGTTCAAGTCCTTGTCACCCACATGGTGGCTCACAACTGTCTGTAATCTGTTTCAGTGAATCTGACCACTGTTCTTTCTTGGCCTCTATGGACACCAGGCACACATGTGGTGCATAGGCATACGTGTATACAAGCAAAGAGTCCATACACTTAAGATAAAATAAAAGTGAAAAAATAACATGCAAATCAATAAAGGAAGACACCTAATGTTGACCTGTGGCTTACAGACACAGACACAGACACAGACAGACAGACACACACACACAGAGACACAGATACAGACACAGATGACACAGACACAAACCGACAGACAGACAGACACACACACACACACACACACACACACACACACACGCGCGCGCGCGCGCGCGTGCGCCCTATATATACATATGTATGACATTGTATATATAGGACACATGCACATTGGCCCGTTCAGTATCTCAGATTGCTAAAGAAGTGACCATCAGCAGAAGGAAACCCACAGGAGCCTTTAAAGAAAAGGATCTTAATGTCACTTCATTCATTCACTTGACAAATATCACTGTGTAAGGGTCATAGTTCCAGTCCAGCCTGGAAGCCAGAGTGAGACTCTTTGTCAGAAACAAAAGAAAAACATACTAGCAACAAACTAAGGCTTCTGCCTCAGATGCTAAGTAAGCTTGTCCAATTATTGTGACAAGAAGGAAGTCCTACAAGCTGGACCTTCTCTGTGTCAAAGCTAAATAGATCCCCAGGAAGAAGAGAAACCAGGGGGGCTCCTCCAGTGATTCAGCCTGTTGTGTTTAGCTTAGTCCACTTTATTTCACCATTCAAAAGAGAAAGCCTACAAGATGCCAAGAAGTCCAACTGGAGATTATGAGTATACCCTGTATAGGCCTGTGGAGTCCACTATAGGAAGGCTCATCCCCTAAATCAGCGCCTGGAATCAGCTCTGTAGAATCTGCTGGCTAGCTGGCTGGTTTCAGCATCAGGCTCAGATGGGATGGTGGATTGGGAAGGTTTGCTCTGCCGTGGGGGCTGCTCTGCTGTGAGGGCTGCTATCTACAGGCTGTTGAAGGAGTCCAGGAGACTTCTTGGCCATGCTGCTCTTGGCATCGGAGCTAAAGAAGATGTCGTAGATGAATGGGTAGAAAGTGGGGCCTCAGGTCCTGGTGTGTAAAGACAGTATGGAGAGCCCCCCCCCAAATGCTCCGAATGTGAGCAAAACTCTGGAACACAGACGCTCTGGCAGCCAATGGGGAGAATGGAAACAGTCAGGAAGGCCTGAGCAGGCCAGTGTCACGTGGATCTCAAGAGGGATAGTAAAAGAGGAATCTAGTGTCACTGAGAGAACCACCCCTGTGCCAGGTGTGCAGCTTCTTATAGATGAACAACAGCACTAGCAGACCACAGGATTGCCCACAGTTGCACAGCAGTTGCCAACATTAGATTTGGATCTAGATCTTTGCCCTCTGTGTCCTGCTATGATCCCAGGTATATTGTTCACGCGGTCTCTGCTCTCATTTTGATGCCAGTGACTTTGGCAACCCTTTGCTCTCTGAGCCTGTTTCTTAATCTATAAGAAAAAGCAACAGAAATCCCCTGTGATGGATTGTATATGTTTGTCTCAGGGAGTGGCACTAGTAGGAGGTGTGGCCTTGTTAGAGTAGGTGTGTCACTGTGGGTGTGGACTTTAAGACCCTCATCCTAGCTGCCTGGAAACCAATATTTTACTAGCAGCCTTCACATGAAGATGTAGAGCTCTCAACTCTTCCCGTACCATGCCTGCCTGGATGCTGCCATGCTCCTACCTTGAGGATAATGGACTGGACCTCTGAACCTGTAAGCCAGCTCCCATTAAATATTGTCATTTATAAGACTTGCTTTGGTCATGGTGTCTGTTTACAGCAGTAAAATCCTAAGACATCCCCCAAGTTTCTCTCTTATAACGATTATGATTTGGATTCTGCACCACCATGGCTCAGTAGCACCCAGCTGGCCTGGAATGCTACCTCCATAGGCATTGAATCCACTCTGGAGGTCGGCCTTTACTACTTACCAACACAGTGTGTTTGTAAGCCCGGTGTATCACAATGCTGTAGCCAAACACGGTCACGTCCACCTGCTTCACCCACAAGGCTAGAGATGGGTCCCGGTCCTCATTCTTGGCTGTTACAATGAACTTGGGGAAAGAGTCTGAGGTTGATCTGCTTCCTGTGGTGCAGAGGATAAGAGGGCAACTTGTCTGAAAGTCAAAAGGGTAGCCATCAAAGGTGAGGTAGTGGCCGTATCCAGAGACGATACAGGAAGCATCAGTACGGGGCTGGCAGTAGTACAAGCCACTCTCTTCCATACAGTACTCATCGTCCCTGCAGGGAATGGTCTCACAGTGGACACTGTTGTCTGTGCCATTGCAGTAGCAGAAGATCTGGCAGTCCTGGTCTACCCAGAAGGTCTCATTGGTGGCAAGTTGATGCCCCTCGAAGTTGCAGCCGCATTCGCTCCGAGTTACACACTGGCTGCCCTGCAGGGCGTAACCTTCATCACACTGGCATCCCTCAGAGCAGCTATCCACACAGATGGGACCCAAGGCCAGGGTCTCACAGGTCTCTGTACATGTCATACACTCCTCAAAATGGCTGTTCTCCGGGCATTCTAGAGCTGAGGGTAGTCAAAGAGAAGACAAGTTCGAAAAATGAACAGAGGGCAGAGACAGAAATATGCATGCGTGTGTGTGTGTGTGTGTGTGTGTGTGTGTGTGTGTGTGTGTGTGCAATCATATGTGGGTTTATACTTGTGTAGAGCAACGAGCTCAGTGAAGCAATGGATTGATACTGTCACCGAGGGTCAGATACTCCCAGGCACCGTTTGTGTAAGTTTGTGTACTTGATTTCCTACACAGAAGATTCTTTGTCTATGACCAGTACTGAGCACCTGACACATGCAGACCCACTCCTAGGCCCTTGAGTGTGCTTCATCCCAGCCATCTGGATTTAGACAAGTCTTTTTTTTATCATATTCTATAGGCGAGGATGTGGGAGATCAGTGATACAACCTATCTACCTATAACCAGGCAGGGGTTGAAATAGATATCTTGGCTTAGATTCCAGAGACAGTGTGTGATGTGCTACAGAAACCCTTGATTTGTGGCCACAGAGACCTGAGGATGCTACTCTATCAATTCTAGCTTGTGAATATCTCTGACCTGTGGCTCGTCTCTTGTTGTTGTTGATGATGATGATGACAACGGCCACATTAACCTGGTAGGATTGTTCTGAGGATCAATAATTTAATATGCTGGGTCCACAGTAGAGTATTGATAAACAGCATGTTCCCCTCTACCTCTTTGGACCATCTTTCTCATAAGTACATTGCATTGGTCCAATATGTTTCTCTTGGTCATGTCTTTCTCTGCATATGGCACCCTGTGGTCTCCTTCCCCTCATCGTCATGTTCTATATGAGGTAATCCCCCTACCTCTGCTCACACTTTTCTCCACCCACATAGGGCCCTTTCACATTTCTTTGGAAAGTCATGCTTTGTCCCAGAGCCTTCCTTGGATCATGTCTCTGCCATAGAAGAGCACTAGCAGCTCTCTGTGAGGTTCCGGGTAGGCAACCCCTGTCACCCCACGGCTTGGCTGGTGATCATTTGACAGGAGCAGGAACCGAATCCAAGAGCACAGAAGTCTGCCTACAAGCCTGTGTGTTCTAAAGATCCGCAAAGGTGCCCACCCCTCTAGCAAAAACAGGATCTTGCTCATAGAACCTTCTTTGGCTCTCAGACACACCATCCTTCTTTGGCAGTGTCTTACAATCCAAGGACGTGAAGGACACTACAGAGAAATAAATTGCATGGATATAATAGCTCTACCCACGAGGACCGACTCGATCGTTCTGTGCTGAGGACTGAAAACCAATCTTTTTTTTTTTTTCCTCTAGGCTAAAAGGACTCTCACCATTTCCGTTGACTACAATACCATACGGCTTTGGAGTTGAAGGCTAGTTCAACACTGATTATATATGTCTGGATAGAGGGATTTTCACACTTGTCTCTAAATTATGAATGCTGTAGCACTGACTGCAGGTTTATGGGGAAAGCAAACAACATGTCTTATTTAAATGGCTGTTGCTTATGACTTATTGTGCTGTCTGGATTTGTCTGAGAGTCTGGAACACAGAGACGTGGAGTTGTAAAACTTTCCCCTGCCCCCGAAATCACTCTGGGAAATTACTTAATTGGGGAGCTGTCTCTGCCAACAAGAGGGCTGGCTAAAAATGTCCAAAACACAGGGAGCATGGTTGTCTGTTTTCAAGTTCAAAGAAGATGCTGCTCCTTGTTTGTAGCTGTCACTTAATCTGTTAGGACCCAGTCATTATACACCCTCGATACTCAGACCGCTGGCTGATCAAGTGTGCACATTTTGGTCATTCTCAACAGAGCAAAAAGAACCAACCTAGGAGGTAGGCCGGGTGTAAGCCAAATGAAACCATGCTCCACACGACCACCTCTGCCCAAACCCCTCCTTTAAACGACATTGCATGAGCCACCTCAACTCCACTGACCTGAACAGGGCTTGGTGACACGTTTTTCCTTGGAAGAGGAGGAGCCATTCCCATCATGCCAGGCCTGGCTAAACTGAGGGCCACCAATACATGTTTTGCACAAAACAAAATAACCAATAAGCATGCCCTGCCAGGCAGGAGCTCATTGTCTGAACAGATGACCTGGCAGTAGCATAGATCTGGGACAGGGAATTTGGCAATCCCATACCATGTGTGAAGTCCAGCCAGAAAACTGGGTGTGAGAGCAGGGGCAGAAGCCATAGGAAGGCTGGAGAAAGGCAGAGTGGGTGAGCAGAGCACAGAAGAGGATTTGGGGAGTCTTTCAAGATCCCCACAGTTATAACAGTCCATAGGAACAAAGTAGCTCTCCTGCTGAGGGTGACTTTGTAAAGAGTTCAGCCTCAGGACTCATGGCATCTGCTGCCAGTCCTTTCTGAAGGAAGGTACATAACTACCATCTCCCAAGTTGACAGCCACTGGGCCTGCCAAATACTCACTGGATATCTGAAGTTCATAAATCAGAGGTTTAAAGGGGTATGTATGCACATGTGTATGTGTGTGTGTGTGTGCACACCTGTGCGCAAGAGTGTGTTTGTGTGTGTATGTGTGTATATGTGTGTGTATGTGAGTGTATGTATGTGTGAGTGAGTGTGTATGTGTGTGTTTAACTCCATTTAAAGAGCCTATAGCAAAACAACAATACTCCCAAGAGCACTGGGTAACTGGTGTCTAGATGTTGACCTCCACAAAACCCCTCACCAAAAGGAAGTAGGGTGTCTTAGTGTGAAGACTGAACACTGCCCAGGGAGGAGAGAATTCAGAGATAAATGTGACCTTCTTGTTTGATCAGAAAGTAAGAAAGTGCTAAAAAGCACAAAGGAGCCATGGCAAAGGGCAGGGGTGAGTTTGAAGGTTCCCACAGGCCAAAGGCAGAACAAATTTAACACCAAAAATATTTTTTAGACGACCTGTGAAATGTAGTACCTTAGAAAGTTAAAATCCATATCCATATTGATGAGATGCAGTGAGACAGACAGGAGGTATGAGCACATGAGTGGGCGCACTGAGAGACAGGTGGGGGAGCCTGGGGGAGGGGCAATGAGTGGGCGCACTGAGAGACAGGTGGGGGAGCCTGGGGGAGGGGCTCTTCCCTACAGTGGGATGGTGAACCCTGACTGACTGGTAGAGCAGGCAGGACAGCAGTGGACCTGAACCCTGTGAGTTGGTAAGCACAGTGTGTAAGATTTAACACAAACCAAAACTGACAATAGGTGCAGAACCAGGAGAGAGACGTTGATAGACAGAAGCAGCAGTGCATGCCAAAAACCTCCCCACACTTTGCTTTTTGGTTGTAAGAGGGAAAACACACAGGAAATTTACAGATGAGACATTGCATCCATGCCTTGGCCTAGACACAAGCATGCATCTCACCCACGAGGGGGCAGGCTGGAAACAGCCTTAGTCTGCACATGGAGCCTGTGCAGGAAGCTGGATGGGTGCACAACTGAGGCTCCGCCTGAGTGACACCAAGTCTAAATAGAAAACCATTCTATTTTAAAGGGCAAAGAATGCTAAGGGATTGTTCCAGATTCCAGATTAAAGGGCACCAAAGAAACATACATTAACGTGTGACCCTAGACTAGATCTGTGGAGAAGGAACAAAACGTCAAAGTACTACCGAGCCAGATGACAAAATTAGATTGAGGAGGTTAAATTGTTCTATGTACATGAAATTTCCTAAAGTATGTACCTGCACTACATTGTGTGACAAATGTCCTTAGTCTCAAGGAATATCTACTGAAGAATTAGTGGGGAGGGGTGATTGATGGGGATCTCAAATGTTACACAAATCTTAAAGGTTTGGCCCCCAAGTACAGGTCTTTGGGAAATTAGGGGTATTCCTTGAAATGAGTGGGAACCCTGTCCTTCCTCCCCCTCTTATTCATGCAGTGACAGGTTGGCTTGATCCCACAAAACCTCTCCATGCTGTATGCACACCCACAGGCCCAGAAGCAATATCCCTAACCAGTCCTTGAGCTGGAACCCTGCACCAAAAATAATACTTCTTTCTTTGTCCGTTGGTTACCTTTACGTAACTGGTCACAGTATCAGAAGTTGATGACTGGGCCATGCTACATGCAAATTACTGTGAATTTTTTGTGTGGGGGGTAGGTAGAAGTGTAGAGAGGAGACAAAGGGATAGACTGCATACCACAGACTTATCTGGATAATGATGGTATAGGAATACTTGGGATTTTTGTGTAACTTTGAAACTCTTCAAAAATTTTTAATATTAAAACATAGGATGGGTTATGGCATAGAGAGACACAGACTCAGAACTTGGTATCTTCAAGGTTTAGGACAAAGATTTTAGTGAGATTAAGTGAGGTAGCTGGGCCCTTCCTGCTCCTCTGCACTGTTCCACACTTTAGCCTCTCCTTTCCTCTTCTGATGCTTCTGATAAGCAGGGTGTTGGCTATCTTGTCTGCTTAGAAGTTATTCTAATGATTACCAGTATCACCATTGCCCTGCTGAGAGATCACATACTCTGGGGACAAAATGAAGAGCCAAATTCTTGGGACTGTCTTAATAACCATTGTCAGGCTTCCCCCAGGGAGAAATGCTAATCTCCACCACCCTGAAAAGCTCCCTAGCTGATTGTGCCCTACCAAGATGAATGGGGTTCTTTGCCCAAGGGGAAGGTACCCATGAAGCTATCACGAAGGTTTCTGCTCCTTTAACCTGGTGTTTATGCTTTATGTAGATAAAACCACCAGTCAATGGTCTGGCTAACTGCTCTACAATGAAAAGACACTGTGTGTTTAGTAGTAAAGAGAAGGGACTTGGGAGGTGGCTGAGGTGATGAAGGACCTGCCACACAAAGTTTAAGGCTTCAGTTCAGACCCCCAGAATCCATATATAAAAGCCTGAGATTCTATAACTCCAGCACTGACAGGTGGATCCCTAGAGTTCTTTGATCAGTGAGTCTAGCTAGTCAGTGAACATTAGATTAAGTAGGAGACAAGGAGACAAGACAACCTTATCTTGTCTCAGAAGATAAGGTTGGAAGGGATGGATAGATCACCAATTAAGAGTATGCACTGCTCTTGCAGAGGACCTGAGTTTGGTTACCAATACCCATATTGGGGAACTCACAATGGCCTGTCACACTAGCTCAAAGCATTGGATGTTCTCTGTCTTCCAATGATACCCCCCCCACACACACACATACACATGCGTTCATGCACACACAGAGAGAAATGAAAATTAAGGTGAGAAACAGCCTAGTTTGGGGTAATAAAATCAATGTCAAGCCATCAGACTCCCCGTTAAGCTCAGTCTCACTAAGAAGAGAAGTCCTGACTGGAAATCATGGTAGAACATGCTTCCCCAGCCCTAGCCACCCCTTGATGCAGCCCTAACTTACGGCAGAAGTCATAGGTCCTCCAGGGGCCCACCTCCACATCTGCGTTCTTGCAAGCACCAGCATAACGGGCCACAGAATCACATAGCTCTGACTCGTTGCCTCCACTCTGGCACAAGCGAAACAGGCAGGTGCGGTAGTAGGCGGTGACGTTGACCACCCCGTGGCACTCCAGGAAGGAGCTATTGGAGGGGTCGTTGATGATGCCACACCGGGAGCGGCTCCGGTAGAACTTGAGCAGCTCAGAGTCATTGTTGCAGGCCTTCAGCAGGTCCCCACACTCGCCATTGCAGATTTCCTCAAACGTCGTCCAACTCTCCAAGAAGACCGCCAGGTTGTCCGTGCACTTTCCATTAGGAAGGCAGAACTCATCACTGGCATTGGCATTGAAGAAACCACACAGGCCCCCAGTACAGTTGAAGTACATGGTGGACAGCCGGATGTACAGTAGTCCCACGTCAGAGTACTGGACGGATACCACACCCTTGGACTCCACAGTTGTGCTGTTTTTGTTTCTGTGAATCTCCAGCCTCCCCGAAGGATGGAAAAAGGGTAATTCCACATCTTGACCATTTAGCTGAAAAATCGAAAGCGCCACTGTCAGGGGCAGAGACCCGTAGAGGACTCAGTGGTTCCAAGGCTGGGTAGGACTGGCTCTGTGCCAGGACCAGCTCCTTGAAAACACCCAGGAGCTGATGGTATATGTAAAGTGCACACAAACACCAATGGTTTATTCACAAGCTTGTTTTTTTCTTTTGAAGTGCCATTTTCTTATTACTTTAGTATTCCACACAAAATAAGCTAGTCCCACACAAACACCCTGAGTGACCTGTCCTGAGGGGCAGGTGGTATTCCTCCCAATGCCAATCTCCCTTCAGGCACTGTTTCCCAGACAGCACCTTTTCTGCCTCCTTCTTCGGCCATCAATTTTTAATTTTCCTGTTCCCCAGACCCTTGGGGTATGTAGAGGAGAGCTAATGTCTAGATGTCCATCTACCTCTATATTGCTGCTGTCCCTTTACTAGATTAATCTCTGACAATTCACTAATGGGGCTGAGAACACAGCCTTTTCCTTCTGTGGCCATGCATCTTGTAATCTCCTTAAGATGATTTTTGTTTTCCAAATACCACTCGGTTCACCTTCGACTGAGAGAAGGGGGAGTCCTTTTGGCACCACCTCATCTCTGTCAATCAGCCACGGGACCCTCACCCAGGCCCTTGGCACCTTCCGTGCAATAGAACATTGTTCTAGGTGACTCTCAAGATTCCTTCCAGAATTAATGGGCCTGGACACCTGATCGTAGGTATATTAGCCCACATCAGAGAGAAGGAGCCAGCACGGCATGCACCCTACATTGTGCCAACTTCCTTCGGCCTGCAGAAGGGATCTTACAGCGTGAAGAACATGAGTGATTACTGCCAGCTACTCTCACTTAAATCCCACTTTGAAGCTGTGGGTCCCTAGAGGAAGTTTCTTAACACTTCTGTGCCTTGATTTTGATAGCTATGTGATAGAGGTGGCGATACTACAACTTATTTCAGAAGAAAGGCTTAGCTAGGCACACAGCCTTTTGCAATGATTTGTTCTTATGGACAGATGAATTTCACGCTATCTAATTCAGAGAATTCCAACCTGGCTCCATTTCTCCACCTGCTAGAGTCTCATTTTGGGTCAATCTTTTTTTTTTTTTTTTAATGCCAGCATATGGAATCCATGTCCTTTTTAAGAATCAACTCACAACCAGAGGGAGAACTCCAAGTCAGATGAAAAGGGCACGTTCTGTCACTCCATTGAAGGAAGCAAGGACTCTTACCTTGACTTCCAAAGCCCCAACACCTCCTATCTTGACCTCTTGGTCAGCCACGAGGATCCGAACACCCCGGAGCCAAGCAGGCCCTGCATCAGGTTTCTTCTTGTTGATGTCAATTTCCAAGTACTCGGGACGCTCAGGGCAGGTCTTGAGTAGTGTGTATGATAACTCAGATGGGAACGCATAGGCGGCACCGTCAAATGTGTGTAGCACCTGGTTCTGACTGAGCAAGCACACGGTCTCCCGCTTGGGGAAGCAGCCCTGGTAACCGTCCTCCACAGCACACACCTCCCCGCTCCGGCAGGTCTTGTTGAAGCAGTAGACATCCCCTCCCTCTTCACATAAGCACTGCACTGTGCAATTGGCCGTGGCCCAGAAGAACTCCCCCATGGTATAGTAGTGGCCATCAAAGTCACAGCCGCACTTGTGCAAGGGGACACACTGGCTGGTGCTGAGGACAAAGCCCTCGTTACACTCACAACCTTCCGTGCATGGCGTGGCACAGTTCTGAGAGGCTGTCAGGTCCGAGCAGGTGTCGGGACAGCTACTGGTGCACACAGAGTAATGGCTGAAGCTTGGACACCGCACGGTAGACACTGGTGCAGAGAAAGGAAGACAGCTCAGTCATGGGTGAGTAGATCAGAATCCAACCAGCACAGCGACTGGGAGAAAATAAAAAACGCTCCTCCCATATCACTCAGGCCCCAGAGTGAAGGTCAGGTGGCCACTTACTGGGGAAGAGAATGGAGGGGAATGGAGTATTGACTCTGTCCCTTTCTCTGTATGCTGGGGCTACGAGAGTTTCTCTAAACTTGAACTCACTGAAATTCACCTTCAGGTTGTCTGTCTCTGCTATATTAGCCCTATTCCTTGACAGTTTAGGTAGTATCCATGGTCATAAAGATGTTTTCAAATCCTCCACCAAGGACATAGGTGATGCCTTGAGTTTTTTAAAGAGCATGGCCCATTCTTAGAGGGAAATAAAACTTTCAGGAGGAATGAAAATTGTACCCGTTAGAGGAGCAATTTGAAGACATGAAATTTCAAACAAGAAGGCACTTAAAATATCTGAGTGTGACCGAGGCAGACTGTGGAAATGAATTCCTGGGACATTAAAAATGAGAAAGAATCTGAGTGATCTGCAGAGACTGAACGCCTGCTCCTCTGGGAGCCTGGCTAGGAGCAGTCTGCCTTCCGAAGGCCTTCTGTGCCTTAGAAGCTTGCTTCTCTTATTTAAGACTGTTCAAGTCTACATAAATGTTTGCGTCTAGTTGAATCCAGCAGGCATAAGCCTAGTAAACCAGCTGTGAATTAAATATAATTCATGCTAGGAAGAGAGAGAGAGAGAAAGAGAGAGGGGGGAAGGGAGGTAACAAGATGAGAACCTAGGAAAATCATACAACCATTATTCATAAAAATTTACTTGGGCAATTTCGATGCTCTTGGATTGTATAAGGCTCCAAGTGAAGCCATATTCAACTTGAATGTGAATTATGAGATGGCTGCCCTGGGTGTAATAGAGGCTGGTCAGTCAGTCTCACAGCAAGGAAGATACACTGTCTCTTGGTTCCTGTGACCAAAATGCTGCGATTTGAATCTGACACATGGTGATTTATGTGAATCCAACCCACTGCTGCAGAGGGAAGCTCCCTCTGGCCTTGGAATTCAGAGAAACTTTTAAATCTCACCTCTACAGCCTCTCAAAGGCATGGATAGTAACTGCCTATTTATCCAAGTGAAAGGAAGATGGACCACAACTGTCTATAATCTCACTCATGTGAAGGGAACCAAGGACCAGGAAAGAGACAAGTTATTGCTATGCTTCTACATAAGTAGGAAAGGGGAGATTTAAAAAAGGATAGTGGGGTAGAAAGAAAACAGGCAACTAAACAGTGTGGAAAGGCTTTGTCCAAACACCTATCGTAAAAGAATCTGGGTACTCCCACAAGTGAGCATCAGGTGTCTCCTGGCTACACAAGAAAAGGGCTTCCTCATTGATGGTCTACATTTCCTGTCCACAGTCCTTTCTCTTACCAGATTAGATGACATGCTGCAGAACAAATGGCCCAAAAGCTAAGGAACTAAGAGCCACAGATACCTGCACCTGGGAGGAAAGCCACACCCCAGGGAGACTCTGTCCCTTATGCTAGCCTCTGCACTTTCTCAACAGTCACTCCATCCAGTGGTAGCAGCATCTCTCCCTGGCTCAGCTCTGGGCTGCTATCCCAAAAATGTAGTTCCCTCTAGTCATGCATTTCCTGTATCTAGATTACGTTCATCAATGACATGTCGTCTCCTGGTTACGACATTGAGTGGGGTCAAGAAAAGTTCTCTTCACAGTCAATTCTGTATAATTTGGGACATTTCAACACTACCCTCACTCTTGGACCTTGATTCTTAACAGGGTCTGGAGGAGGAGGCCTGGAATCCTATCCCTGCCCCCAGCATGGGAGACATCTTTCATCGGAAGGCATGCTAGCTTACCACACCCAGTTTGGATTCTCCAGTCTCCGATTGGGATGCCCAGGGCTTGGCATACCAAGGCGTAGGCCTGAATGGCTTGGCAGAGGAGCGTGCCGTTGTCCCTCACGCTGCACAGGTCGTACACACAGCTGTGCACAAAAGCTGTGGCATCCACCACAGTGCTGCACTCCCACAGGGGGCCGTCCGTCTTATTGAGGAAACCGCAGTAGTCAGAACCAAAGTAGAGGGCCTCTGTGGCCGCATCACACTGAGTACAATTGTCTACACAGCCAGAGCCACACTTCCAGTCAGCATGGTAGACACGCCAGCTCTCGCCTAGATCCAGCACCGACATGGCGGGCCTGCCGTCAGGGCGGAGGAAGTCATCCAATGGGTTTTTGTTGTAGTTCCCGCATAGCCCACAGGTGGAGTTTATATAAGAGCCTGGGATGGAGATGGAGGCGTAGTGCTGGCCATCAAACGTCACTAAGAGCCCAAAATCTGTTTCCACGGCAGTAGACATGCCACTCTGGTAGATTTTCACCGCCCCCAACTCTAAGGTGACGGGCAAAGAAGTCACTAGATCATTAACCTGCCAACAGTAACAGTGAAAGGCAGGTAAGTAGGTGGCCATGCCTGTGCCCCAGCACAAGTTGGCAAGGGATAGCAGAGCAACTATTTGGGAGAGAATGGTCACCCCAAGTTTTCAGGCTCCCTCTTACTTACCTCTTACCATGGCTAATGTCTGGGGAAAATACTTAGGTCATGGCGGGCTGTGGGCCAGAGGGAACTGGGCATTTGAGCCCAGTAGCTCGACAGTTCTAGTGCATGCCTTCAGGGACTGGCTGGCTGGCTCTTCTTGCCTGGCTCTAGGCTGACTTCAAGCTTTTGACTGAGAGGTGGATCATCTTGACTTCCCTTTTTATTTGTCTGATGCTCCATTAACTCTAGGCCACCATGTGTGTTATCCATGACCCCTCTCTGCCCTTTGTACCCACTGGCCCTCCTGCCAGACGAAACACTAAAGTTGTACTAACTTTAATATGCTGTTGATCCTGGAGGCTACCCTAGGCCCCCTCAGTCTAAGCAAGTTATACTGCGACTGTTAGCATTCTGTCTAAACTCTACCCCACAGTTAGCTGGCAACAGCCAGGTAGGCCTGGTCCACTATAAATGGGGCTGCTTTCCCTCTCCTCCTTCCCTCCTTCCCTCCCTCCCTCCCCCCTTACTCCTGCTTCCCTCTTGCTTCTCTCTTGTCCTCTTGGGCTTTTCTGTTTTCCTCCTTCTCTTCCCCCCTCTCTCCACTTTGGCTGTCCTCTACTTCTCTACTCTGTCCCTCTCTGCCTTTCTCTGCCTCTACTTCCCTCTTAACTCCCCTCCCCATGCCCTGAATAAACTATTCTATACTATACCATCCTGTGGCTGGTCCCTTAGGGGGGAGGGATGTCTCAGCATGGGCCCACAGAGGCACTCCCTTCCCCCAGACCTCACCACACATCCATAGAACACATCTTATACCTCTTTATCGTTTTAGAAACACACCAGTGACTACCTTCACTCAATCATTCAACACCAATAAATCTGAATACTTGCTAAGTAGCAAGCGCTATGCCAGGATCTGAGAAGTGTAGGGTTAAAGAAATAATATTCACCCTCTTCCTCAAGGAGCTTTCAGCCTACCGAAGAAGAGGAACACAAACAGATATTTATAGTCCTCAGTTTTAAATATGAATCAATGGGTGCGATGGGGGAATGGAGTGAACACTTAACCCAGCCTCAGGGACTCATACCAGGTTTTTAGAGGCAGTTAAATCTGACTTGAGTCTTCAAAGATAAACTCAAGTTGCCAGAGAAAGGCCCTGGGGTAGGTGTTGAGCAGAGAATTCCAGGACAAGGAATTAGAGGAAACTGTGTGGAATGGGGAAAGTCATAGAATATTCAGAACTTCCAGGGAACCAATTACCAGAGATGACACCAAGGACACAAGCTAAGTCCTGGGGCTTCTCTGGTATCAAGCAATGTTCTAAGAGTTGAGGGTTACCTACCCCTGCCTTATGGAGCCTAGAGTTTAGCTAGAGACTAACCACTGGTGAAGCAAAGGGTGTCTAATATCTAATGATGCCTGTGTGAAGATCCCAGTGTTCAGAAAGAAAGTTTATAGCTATAAGTGAGTGGTCAGGCACAGCTCTATGAAAAGGTAACATCTGAGAGAGGAAGAAGCCTTGGGCTGAGGTGTTCCAGGGAGGGATCTGCAGGTTTGGGTGTTTCTCAGTGCTGTAGATATTAGGGTCTCTACATGGCTGAGCTAAGCAGACAAAAGTGGGCAGAGGTGGCTGATATTAGGCAGAGTAGCAGCCAGAACAAGACAGGACTTTGGTTTCAGCTCTGAGCAAAATGTTGAGCCAAGAGGGTATTTAAAGCAAGGAGGACCCACAGGCTCTGACTTCCACTTTGAGAGAGCCACTCTGGCTCCCACTTTGAGAACAGACCTTGAAAGGGCTTTAAGCCAGGTTAACAACCAGACAACACAAGAAGAACTGACTTTGTTCTCTAGGGAGAGAGCCCCTGAAGGGTTGCAAACAAAGAAATAGTATGGGCAGATTTGCATTTCAGGAGACTCATCCTGGCTGGAAGGAAGTACTAGCTAAACTAAGTCAGGAAGAGAAGAAAGGGGCCCAGACAGGCAGCTGCTGCCAGGGCCCAAGAGAAGCTAAGGATTAAAAACTAAAACCAGACACCAAGTGGGAGGGACAAGGTGTGCAGCTCGCTCAGTTGTACCTTGCAGCGCTCAATTGTCTCTCCTGTGGTTGAATAGGAACTGGTGGAAAAGTCAAGAGTGAATCCCAACTATCTAGAGGACATGAACAGGTGGCTTGAAAAGCTTCTGACAGAGAACCAAGTTTTTAATCTTCACACTTATGGTGCTTAGCTTCAAGAGCTAAGGTAGAATGATTGGCACTGTAAGAGTCCTTGGGTGGACTTGACTTCAAATGCACATCAACTTTCCAGGCTGAACTAGACCCATACTGGTTTCAGACATATGGAAAGACAGGAATCTTACCTTCTATATGGTTATTACATTCTGAATTGGAAATGATACCATTCTCAAGGTTTACTGCAGTAAATGCCACACACACAATTGGAAGCCAACCCTCAACATGATTATCCTTAATGGTTTACTCACAGTGATGTAGGTTTTGTCTAGTGTGTACCTCAGAACTCTTGACACCTTCTGCTCATTATCTAGTTTCAAAGCTACTACTACATTTTTTTGTAGGTATTTATCACAGCAGCACCCCACTCCTGGTACCAATGTTCTGTCTTAGCTTAACTTGAGTTGCAATAAAATATTTACCCACCACAGAATATTCAAGAAGTTGAGAAATCCAATTTAGGAATGCCAACAGATTAGTGTTTGTAAATGCCATCTTTCTGGTTGGTAGATGTGCATTCATGTGATAGAAAGGGCATGTGATAGATAGATTAGCTTCCTATGGTCTTCTATAGGTTACTAATCATGTTCACAAGGGTTCTTCCCTCATCACCTAATCAGTTCCCCCACATTCCATCTTCTAACAACACCAAAGAGAATTTACTAATAGAACATCAGCGTATGAATGGTTAGGGCATAAACCTTCATACTGTAGCAGTAGTGAAAAGGCCTGAGAAAGAAATTGCCCTATAGTTAGTAATAGAAAAACCAAGGAGTTGGGTCATTTGCCTCTATCTCTTAGGTAGAGTTAGGTCAACAGGGGTTATAACAGAAAGCTATTCTGTAAGGAAGGTCAGCCTGCCAGAGTAAATAACAATTAGCTCTTGTCCATGTTGGGGTGTGGAAAAGTCTTCTTAAAAATGGTTATAAATTCAGATTCTAAGCACATCAATTGCTGAATGCTTCCTTCCCTCTCCCCTAAGTTCCTGCTCCTAGCAAGGACACAAAGTCATCAAGAGAAATCACCAGCCTCTGGATTTTTCTGCAGTCCCTGTATTCTCGAACCCCACAGGGTCTCCTGTCTCTGTTCTCATTGCATTCTGGTTGACACCATTACAGTTGCCCATAAGTTACAGTTGGAGACCTTTACTTCTGCCATAAGAGTACATAGCACTTTCTTTACTCTTGCCACAGTTAGTCACTGTGCTTATGTTCCCGTAAAGCTCAAAGCAGGACCTCCTAGAGAACAATACCCTCACCCATGATTTATTGGTTCATTCCTACGTTTCACTCCCTAGCAACGGGCAGGACTCTTTGCTTTTCCTACTCCTTGTCAACAGATCTCTCCCAGGATGTTTGCAGGGACAGAGTGAGGGAAGAAACGATGAATCACAAAGTGTGGGTCTTGGAAATGACAGTGTGGAGCCAGCATGTGCCGAATGCCTACTGTGTACCAGGCTCTGTGCAGGGTGAGACACATCTGTTTATTCCATTTAATATTTATGAAACCTTGGGTCCTTATCATGTTCTCCTTACTTTAATTGAGGATGGAGCTGGTGACTGAAGCCTGCTGAGGTCCAAATCCATCTGTCAGCACTGGTTCTAGCTGCCTGTATCAGCTGTGAATGTAGGCAACCAAGTCTAGGCTACAGTCTAGGAGTCCAATCTTGGGACACAACTTCTCCTACTTAACAGACAAGGAAAATGAAGCTAGAGTCTATCCTGATGGCATTGATGGCATTGATGGCAGGTCCCACTCCAGAGTCAAAGATCTCCATCCTTTGAGGGCTAGACAGTCTGCCCATCCCCCTGAAGTACCCTAACCTATTCTAGTTCATGTAGGAGAGGAACATGAAAACCTGCAGTCATTAAGAGACATTTGCTGGGTATGGATGCTTAGTTTAGCTGGCTTTCTTTGAGCTTCTTTAGCATATGTAACCAGAGTTGTTTGTTTTACCATTTGAGAATGGATTCAACAGAGAAAACCCTCATTGAAAGAATGTTGCTGCTAACCCAGCAGCAACTGGAGATGGGGATTGGAGAAAGGGGGCCTGTGATTTGCAAGGACACAACTTGGGCCATCCCAGGCGCCGCACAATATGATTGGGAAGTCAGCTGCTTCCCAGGAGTCTTGGACTCCTTCCTGGGCTTCCTGGGCGTCTCCCTGGCTGTCCCCACATCACCCTGGGTCAGCTCTGCCTTCATCTAGCCACCCTTGCCTAGCATAGCAGGTGTATTCAGAGGCACTGGAAACCATTTGGCAAAGGGAAAAGGACGCCGTTGTTAGCCTGCAGTCGGAGTCACATAACCTTTTCTCTCCGAAGCATTTATATTCACATCCACACCTCCCTGTCGCTACGGAAAATTGAGGAATCCATGCCCTACGCCTGGACGGTGGAACAGAGCCATGCGAAATTAGCAGAGCTGCTGGGCCTGAAAGAGACGACACCGTCCTTTCATTAAAAAAGGAGAAAAAAGAAGGAAAAGGTCTAAGCGTGAACAAGAAAGAATTTTAATCAAAATGGAAAACAGGGACGAAGCTTGACACTTTCTTCCCAGCCGCTGGTATCAGACACACCATTGTTCTTTTTCCTTTACAATGCAGGCAAGTTGGGAAAGCTGGTGGAAAAAAAAGTTAGCAGGGAATCTATCTGTCTACAAGGACAAAGATGATGCTTGGTGGGGCGCTATGTAAATTTAAAATGGAAAAACTCCAAACTTCTGTACTAGAATCCTTCACTGATATATGAAGCTGTCCCTGGAGAGACTAACCAAAAAACAAGCGCATTGGCATTTCATCCGTGGTCGTAGCTCACTTGCCTAATTATAGAGCTGATGAACTGCACAGACTTGGGAATGAAAGAGCTAAAAAAACCCAAAAAAGTAGACTTACTACTTCCCTGGTTTCACCTTTTGTTGGACATGCTCTCGTGCAATTAAAACTACAACACAGATTTTATTAGTTCTGGCTGATACTCTATTTAATGACCATGTACCAGGATTAAGGATTACATGGAGTGCAGCAATCACCCCTTGTGGTCTCCAAGTTATGATTGCCTGAACAACTACATAGTTACAGCAAGGTCTTCATTAACATTATAAAAATTAAGGCCTCCACCAATTGAGTAATTACCGGTGGCTTCTGGCTTCCCCTCTTTAGTCAACGCCCTTGTGACAGGAGTCATTTGCATATGCTAAACGGGCCAGCGGGAGCTCTGTGCTCTATGCTGGTGGAGCGGTTTCTGTAGAGTGGCTAAAGCTTTCCTGGCATACAGGACTCACAGGATATCTGGACAGCTACTCTACAGCCATACCTGTTGGAGACCAGTCAATGCAAAAGCTTCTCTGTGGAAAAAACAGACTCCTGGGCAAATGGGACGGAGCCTGAGGAGAACTGAGGATGACCGCCCCCCCCACCCCAAGGCTGAACTAAATTAGGGCTAGGAACTCAGTGCTTGCACTGAAGCCTGGCCATGAACCGGATGACTTTAATTTTCGCAAACCAAGTCTATGAGAAACTAAGCTTATCATTCTGTTCCTGGGACTTGTGAGAGACATACACCTGTTTGTATGCGTATACAAGTGCGTTGCTTCTGGAATGTCCTTGCTCACGTTCTTGTAAAGGAAGTGGCTCCTGCGGGTCAGAGACTTTGCCACAGATGAAGGCAATGTGTCTGTGCTTGAAGGTGGGCTCGCTCACCAGATGGGGCATTATCAGTGCCAGAGGCTCAACCCTGGATTCAGACCCAGTGCAAGCATGTGTCCACCAGTGAGGGAACTAAGAATGTGTGTATACTTTTCTTTTTTTTTTAGAATGGTCTCACTATGAAGTCTTTGCACATATTAACTTTGGCTTGTTAAAGCATCTTCCAAAAAGGAAGCACATCTAACGTTTTGCATTGTAGAAAGACAAATAAAACAGTAGACAGAGGGAGGTTTTCCTAGGCTAAAACACCTCTAGCCTCTCTCCATCTCCCCGTGTGGTTTGGAGAGGGTCTTACCTTGACTTTCCCATAGCTTCCTTTTGGAATGAGGATCTTGTAGCCATTGACCTCGACAGAGAGCTCCTTCACCCAGGAGACGGCAGAGCCCCCTCGGTGCTCGTTCTTGGCCTCTACACTGAAGAAGGGGAGGCTGGAGGTTTGTAGACACTGTCGGGCCAACAAGTAAGCACAAGAGCCTTGGAAGTGGAAGAGGAAGCCATCAAAGGTGTGGTAGTGTGGCTCCCCAAACACCACGCAGGTACTGGTCTCCACTGGGCTGCAGTAGAAGAACCGGCCCTTGGGCTCGCACAGCTCGTAGGGGCTACAGGAGGCCTCCTGACAGTAGATCTCATTGTTGAAATCCAGACAGCGGCACTTGATGGTACAGTTCAGGTCATCCCAAAACACCTCCCCTCGACGAAGGAACTGTCCTGGGAAGAAGGACATCAGAGCCAACACTTATGAGTACCTCTCCTCTGTGCAGGGCACCAGGATAAAGCCTTTGCTTCAGTCATACCCTCTCAACCCACTCATGAACCCACTTAGCTAGGGATTACCGATTGTCTCCCTCATTGGACAATCGGGGAAACTGAGGCTTAAGAGCAGTTGAATAATTCATTCAGCACCACTCAGCAACTCAGCCAAGACTCCAAGCTGAGTGGGTCTGAATCCAGGGTTGAGCCTCTGGCATTGTTAACGCCCCAGCTGGTGAGCGAGCCCACATTGAAACACAGACACATTGCCTTCATCTGTGGCAAAGTCTCTGACCCGCAGGAGCCACTTCCTTTACTAGAATGTGAGCAAGGGCGTTCCAGAAGCAGCCCCGGCTGATAGCCACAGAAGGCAGCAATCAGTGGTTTGCTTGCTAATTCATTCTTTTAATCAACAGTATGAGCAGCGGGTATCCCCAAAAAGGCCAACAGCACAAATCAGGAGGCAGACATAAATCCCAGCTTCCTGGAAATATTCTAGAAAAGACTGACCTCTTCTGTGCTGTGTTCAAAGGTTCATAAATCCGACAGATGCTGCTTAGGCTGAGCTTAAACCCTTGCATGTTGTCTCCCCCCAGCTCCAGGCCCTGCCCAAGTCTGGTATCCCTCTCTCTTTATCTTCTGAAGAGAACCTTCTGACCAAGTCTAGGACTTGGAGGAAAATGGCTTTTAAGGCATGTACTGATTTTTAATAAAAATTCGCTCCCATTTATTTGGTAGACATTTAATCTTTAAAATCATCTTCCTGCCGGGCGCTGACACACACCTTTAATCCCAACACTTGGGAGGCAGAGGCAGGCAGATTTCTGAGTTCAAGGCTAGCCTGGTCTACGGAGTGAGTTCGAGTTCCAGGACAGCCAGGGCTACACAGAGAAACCCTGTCTCAAAAAACAAACAAACAAAAAAATTCCCTAAACAAATTATCTAAACACACACACACACACCATACACACCACACATACACATACTCACACACCATACACACCACACATACACATACTCACACACCATACATACCACACATACACATACTCACACACCATACACAGCACACATACACATACTCACACACCATACACACCACACATACACATACTCACACACCATACACACCACACATACGCATACTCACACACCATACACACCACACATACGCATACTCACACACCATACACATCACACATACACATACTCACACACCATACACACCACACATACACATACTCACACACCATATACCACACACATACCACACATATATACACACACACTATACACTACACACATACTATACATATACACACTATACACCACACACACACACACACACACACACACACAAACATACATATTACATATACACACACCACACATACATACATACATACCTCACATATACAGACACATACTACACACACACACACACACACACACACACACACACACACACACACCAAGAGTCCTGAATATCCAACAAGTTGTCCAAGCCTACTGGCTTAACCCCAGCAGAAGGCAAGGGTACCTTAGGAACATTTCTTGCTATATTTGTCCAACATGAACATATATCAACAAGCAATTATGCTTCCTACCTGTTGAGATTTGCACCTAAAAGGAGATAATAGACATCTTCATATTCCCAGTAGGCTGTATGCATCAGCCCTTAAAAAAAGCCCTAAATCCTCCAGCACTTTGGCGCTAGCTCAAGGTTGCATACATTATAAGAGCATTACTCAGTATCATTCCCAGTCTCTATATCTCCAGGCTTCCAATAAATGAGAGCAAAATGTCTCTGAATAGAGGAGGTTTGGACCAAAAGGTAGATAGATGCCCTGTGATAATTTTGTTTGTGAAATGATGATTTAATAAGCCAGCACTATGGAACAGAGTCCCTTGTTTATAACCCAGGCCAAATCCTGATCTCATTAGATTGACAGACGTCCAGGGCCACATAAAAATGCACAAGTCCTGTGTGGATATTGAGTTTGTCCTGCATATGAAACCCAAACACATAACTCAAGAGGAAAAGCACGCAGCGAAAATGAGAACATTGCACACAGCTGGCATCGGACCATGCCCACAGCGCTGCCAGCCAACGCTGTCCATCACCACGCTGTTCATTCCCAGGACTCAGGTGTGAGGCTGCCACTGAGAACTCACATTGCAGTCTGTTGTCACTGAACTCTTCAGCGCTTGAATGAAAGGGAAGAAGTGTGCGGGGAGGGTCTGGGGAGTCAAAGGGTGAGAGATGAAACGACAGAGAGACAGAGTCTCACGCAGACAGCAAGTAGTGTTGCATTGACCCTCCCACAAGGGAGAAAGAACAATCTAGGAAGTCATGGAGGAGGGGCTCTGGGACTACATCCTTTCCTGTCCAGTCTAATACCCACTTAGCTCCATAGCACTTCCTTGTTATTCTAGCATGGAAGACTTCACAGAGTGCACAAGGCAAAGATGCCCTGACAGGTCATCTTCAAACATGAGCTTGCCTTAGGGTAAGTCAGAGGTTCAGGGCTCAGTGGGAGGGAGCAGAGGGCACAGGAACTTCAGACCAGATGAAACTGACTTTTCTCTATATATTAAAAATTGAAGCTGAGGCAAGAGATATGTCTGACAGCCAACTATGCAGAGAATGTTTTCTATCCCAAGAAGAAGAGATCTCCTTAAAATGCAAAGGGTTCTTACAGATGTGCAATCATTTTGTCCAACAATGCCCGTGTTTCCACAATGCCCTGTACCATGTGTGTTATATGTGCTGTGCTGTGTCGCTACTACACTGATGTCTATTTCTGCCATGAGAGTATTCTCATGGGCAGCTAGAATGCCTACTGACATTACTGTTATCTGAGGAGCATCTGGGGCTCAATGGGTCTATTATACTGTTCTTTAGAAAGATAAACTGGATGGACAGGTGAGTTGGGCCAGTGGATAGACAGATGTAGGCATGTGAATGGATGGGTTGATAAGAATAGCACACGATTTGAGGGGTGGGTGGATATAGGGTAGAGGGAGATGGAGCGGCTAGGGAGAGGGCTATGGGATGGGTGAGCCACTAGGCAAGTGACTGGAGAAGTGGTTTGATGGGAGAGCAGCAGAGATGGGTGGGCGGCTAGGTGGGCATGAGATAAACAGAAATGTTTGCTTCTTGTGGCTGTAGCCTCTACCTCTACCTGAAGGGATATTAACAGAATCCTGTTTCCTGGATACTTGTGAATACACAGGAGCAGGAATCAATACACGGGATGTTCCTGTGAGAACTCCTGGATTTGGTGGTTGAGGGAAGATGCTACGTGACAGAGGCCGATGAACAGGGAACCCACAGAGGTGCCTTCCCACAGACCTAAAGCCTCTCTGATTCCCCCAATCTCTGCATGTCTCTCTACCCCTGAGAGGATTTTAGAAATGCTCCTAAAACTCAGCTACATTTTCTCTCTCCTGGTACCAGGAGCTTCTGATTTACCATTGCAGGGACTTGGCCACACTCCAAGCTCACCCACTCCTGGGGATCTACGAAGTGCAGATGGTAGAAGAAGAATAAAGATGAGGAAAGAATCTTAAAGGGACGACAACAACAACAAAATAAGGCGAGCCAAGGGGGGTTCCCGTCTGTCCATCTGGCTGAGAGATCACTCAAGGCTCTGCTTCACTCTGGAGATATTCCAAATGGCTAGCCGCGTGCACACCATAGGCAATGACTCGGAAGCCTACCACATGCAGCCTTGCTCCCGGGGTGGGGAATGTGCAGGCTAAAATTACCTTGATCTCCATCACACAGCTGAGAGATGTCAAAAGGGTAAGGCATCAGGAATGAATCCTCCCCGTGGCTGTAAAGCTCACCTGTCAATATAAGGAAACCCAGCCCCATGCTGTCAGAGAAAAGGGGAAAGCTTTTTACCTCTAGAGGTGCAGCCATTGGCCGGGTCAATTTCCTTCCCGTCAACTTTAAATGCCCAGCGTCCTGGAACGTTGACATTTGTGGTCTCTTGAATATTGACAATCTCGGGGGTTCTTGACCCCGGAAGACTGAAGAAATTTGTGAGGTTTCCACCATTAAATCCTGCCTGGAGCACATACACACACACACACATAAGGGGGTTTGAGCACATACGATCCCTATTAGTTAGCTGACTCAGTTACACAAGGTTTCATCACACTTGGAAACAATACATTACTTCTTCCTGGATTCCATGAGTCACCATTCAAGGTGTGGAAAGCCTGCCTAGGTCACCTCATACCCAGAGTAAGGTATCAAAGATAGATAAGGCTAGCCCCTCAGTATACCCACAAGATCAAAATCGTGTTTCTAGAGTAAGAGTATTAACAGGACTCTGTCCACGAGGCTGAATAAAGCTAGCAAAAGATACAGTAATTTCAATCTGCAGAGAACACTTTACCTGTGCCATCACACCTCCAAGGCCTGTCAGAGGGTCGCCACCGCTGGCTGTCCCAGTAGTCCAGTTGATCTCATAGTAATTAAAGAGTGTGAACGTGTAGGAGCCGTCAGACACCAGCACAGCCTGGAAGGTGTTCACCTGAAGAATGTGCAGAAACCCTCGTGACTCACGTTCTCCGGAGGTCATCCCACAGTAGTGGCTACCCTCACCCCCCACAGCAACCACTACATGCCCCTAACCTCCCAGCCCCCCAACAGTTCTAAACTGCACCGAAGCCCAGCCCTTCTCACACCCCGCCTTCGCTCAAAATGTGTTCCCGTCTCTGGTGCAGAAAAGCAAGGTGTGTAGAACTGTGCATCCAACTGAGAAGCTGCCTGAGAGAAATCTGGGGTCTGACAGTGCCTCCCCCCCCCACACACACCATCTCTCTTGGACTAAAACAGAAGATTCAGAGTTCCCTTCTGAGCATGTGATAACTTGAGAACACCTATAGATGGCAGCATGAGAATAAACTATAGGAAACGTCAAGGCAGGGACCTCAGCACAAATACCTGCACCCAGAGCAGAGTGGGCAGGGTGGGGTGGGAGGGACGCGGTGAACCCACAGTCCTCTGGAGCGGGCTTGCTCCGTTCCTGGAAAACACCACTATTCTGGATCAGATGTCTGCCCCCCCCCCCCTTTTAAGATGAAAGTTGGGAAGTGATTTTTAAAGAAGCTCTTTCTGGAAAGAAATTGTTCCTCTAATTGAGCATTTATGCATTACTTTGTATCTGTAAGATCCTCAGTGCCAGGCTGCAGCTCAGACCGATGCTAAGATGGGCGACGGGTTGGGCCCCTTCCATTTAGAGCTAAGCAGCTAAGGACTAAGTGAAATGAGTTGCTGGAAAGTGAGCAGGGCTATGGAGCAGGGGATTGCAGCCAGAGCACCCAGCCTACCTCTTGGAGCATGGTCACTCGGGGCTTTCTTAGTCTTAAGCTTTTAAGGGGACAGGGACGTTATAGAAATCCAAACCTTGCAGATGGTTCTCAGATATAAGCTGCGTCCGGCCTCGCCCTTTACTACATCCCTTTCCTCAGCCCCAGTCTGGGGCCTGAGCTTTCAAGAAATGCAAATCAAAATAGAATTAAAAGTAGCAGTTCCGCCCTTTCTCTCTTCAAGCCTCTTCCCGGCTGCCTGATAGCATCCCAGTTAACATTCTGTGCAAGAGCAGAGGAAGGCCCAGATTCCTATCCTGTGTAATCAGACTGGGATGGAGGATCTTGGAAACCCATTCTAGACAGTCCCAGGGAAGAGCACTTTGCTAGTAAAGAAAAGCCCTTTTTGTAAAAGAGAGCCTTCTCCTCGGGCCCTGTGCCTGCCACAGCCGATGGCGTTTATGATAGAGTTGGCTGGGTATATGACTTCGTTCTTTAGGCCCGATCAACAGAAGAGGAAAGTAGGACAAAGAGATGAATGATCAGTAAACTCAAGGTTTCTACAAGATCACTAGTGGGGCTAGATTTAAAGGATAGGTTCAGAGCCAGGGCCATGTACAGGTTGAAGCTGGACAGCTTTCATCCCTGAAGAACTGAATTTCTGTCAACATTTGTTGGAAACACCTTTGACTCAAGGAAATACCTTTGGGATCAACTCCTCAAATCACTCCATCACTTCTTATCCCCCTCCCCCCCCCCACACACACCTCATCTGCTTTTACTTACACACATATCCCTACACATACATATTTTTCCAATACTCATTTTCAGACTTCCCTAGATCTGGTTTTGCACAACCTTGTTTTTCAAGAATTCAGAGAGCTTCTTCTGACACTACCTGGAGGGGGCAGCTAAAGAGCTTAGAAGCCATCCTGCAGAGTTCACTGGGATCCTTTGCTCTGATGCTTAGGAGGCCTGAATCTCTCTTATTGTCACCGTGGATCACAGACAGCACTTGGGGGGTTGTTGCTGGGGATTAAGAAATAGCTGACTACTACGGGATGGCACACAGTTAAAAGTTCAGTAAACACTGCTTCTCCCGAAACACATCCTTTTCCTCTTCAGCTGGGCTTCCATGATAGTGTCTTGTCCTAAGATCTCTCTACCCCTTGTTTAGTGGACCTGACTATGGCTGGTCTTGGGTGGAATAGGTTGATCCATTTCAAAGGTAGGGATAGATGGATAAACACTTTGCAGTTCTGGAGAATCCATCATCTTTTCCTTTCCCTCTAGAAGCTCAAAGCCCTTCAAGGTTTTATTGTCTGTCCTCACAGAAAGAGGCCTCACCTGCTTTAGAGATCCCATCCAAGCTACAAAGCAGAAAGCACCTAAATTATCTTGGCAATTTTTATAGCCAGCAGAGGGTTTAGTGGGGGAAATGGTGGTCAGCATCTGATGGGCATTCCTTCTTTCCCCTACCCCTTCGCTGACACTAAAATTTATCGATCGCTGGCACCCAGCATTCCTACGCTGTAAGCTATGAGGCTTAAAGGACATAAACCATCACCCGAGGAGTCGTTAGTGATCCGTAACGTGACAGAGGGAAACGTATGCTTCTTTAGAGGTTATTTCTAGCCCATGAACCTGCTGTTTAAACATGTGTCTTTCTGTTCTGCAGGACCTCTTAGCAATAAAGTGCTCCAAGCTGCTCTAGTCAGACAATGTTAAAACACATCCCATTGCATCCTAGCTTTGAATTGCGAGACCAGCACTTTTTACCCTCTCTCTGCTACACAGGAATTCCTGTTCCAACCCTGGACAGTCAACTCATTGCCAGGAAAACAGATGGAATTATAAATAACCCTAAGAAAGAAGAGGATAGATTTTTTTTTTTAAAGTTTCTTTGCTTACTGGGAAACTACAGTTGAAGATACATGTGATTTTTAACTTCAAAGTTTTCCACAATCATAGTCACCCAAACAAGCTGTATGCACTCATGGAAACTGGGGGTTTGTCCCTTTAGGCGGAAACTCGATTATCTCTATGATATTACCAGAGATAATCTTTTTTATTTGACTTTTATTTGACTGCTCATTTGGGATTTCAGAGCAGATGTTGAAACTTTATTCAGGAATTGCTTTAACTGCCCACTCTAATTAACATCAAATATGAATCATTTCAGCCCTGGTCACAGTGGGAAAAAAATGTCATAATATAATAAAATGAGCCAGGCCGTTTGTTCCCCCAATCCAGCATCCTGCTTCTCACTTGCTACCAGACTTTATGGAGGGGAAAAAAGGGGAAATTATCGATGGTGAGAAACATTTATGTCCCTGGCAAGAGAAAAAGCCCTTTGTGTCCCTCACAAGATCCACGATCACTCAGCCTGGAATGAGTCGCTCCGCCTTTATCACTCTCTCACAAAAGGGAATGCTGCCTCCTGCAAGAATATTGTCCAGAGACTCCTTTTAGACACTGGAAATGAATTGTGACTGGGTTGACACATCTGTAATATTTCAGCTGACTGGACTGGTTCATGCTGACATTTCCCTCTGTTTCCTGGACAATGGGTGGCAAGAGCCATGCGTTTAATTCAAGCGAACTGACACACTCCTCTGCTCTACCAGCTACAATCCCTGCTCAGTACTGAGGTCGGACAGGCTGTCAGAGACCCAGTGCAAAGTGGAAAGGCTAGACGATTACAGGTGTGGTACTGCTGCCTCCGTAAAACGTGACTTCCTCCCAGGTCACGATGAAAACCCAACTGGCAGAGAAGGTGCTCATGTCTTTGAAGTACTTCCTGATGTCCTTGGTGGCTCTTCTCAAGATGGTAGGGTCCATGGTTTCTCTGTAATAGATCTCACCCCGAATTCCATTGTGCACATCTGCCCAAAACGGAGCAATGAAGGCCCTCCCGTCCGTCAGGGGAAAGGACTCTGGCGTAAACTGGCTCACTAGCACGTTGAAGGAAACGACACCATTGTTATTGACCTACAAAAACAAGAGAGGTTTTGCACAGTGGACCTGAAAATGGGAACTTCAGAGTCACAAACCAAGACAGACTGACAGCCAACCACATGAATGAAAGGGGGTGTGACGTGTTGGCTTTGAACCCCTAAATACTGGCTCCCATCATTCTTGTGAGCAGGTTTGTTTCCGCCGGGACACGTTCATTGGCTTTCTGTCACTCTCTGTTTGTCGTCAGCGGTGTTCCTTACTAATTCAGTCTCATTTTCATGTTCTTTGTCTTATCTCTATTTGCATTTATTAAATGCTACTGGTGTATCTCTCTTTGTGTGTGTGTGTGTGTGTGTGTGTGTGTGAGAGAGAGAGAGAGAGAGAGAGGAAAAGAGAGAGGGAGAGAGAAAGAGGCGGGGTATCAGGCCAACCTGAGAATAACAGAGACAAAAAATACAAATTTGTTGAGAGTCATGGATGCAAAATAGATAGGAAAAGACAAAGAAGCACAAAGAGTTTAATAATTGAAGAGCTCTATAGTACATCTTGAGTCTTGCTGTATTATGAAAATGGAGGCAGAGAAAGATGAATCAAATACTCCTTTGCTGAACTCAGATCTCAGAGTGAGCCCTTCAGAGCTCTGGGTGAGCCACTAGAAAAATAAAATAAAACCAAACCAAACTCCTCTTGATGTCATAACTACTTCCTCACTCAGAAAAAGGGCAAGGTTAAGACCTAAAGATGTCCAGTTTCTGTCGAGTTCTCGTCACTCTGTATAAAACCTGAGATATGTGCACCTCGAGATGTACTTGTAAACGACTGCCGAATGGTGAGGCCTTCATGATCTGTAAATGGTTCCGTAAGCGCAGGAAATAACACCACCTTACTGCAACGTGTCTCCTCAGTTCCCTCAGGACCTGAAATCAATCTTGTGTCTGAGAGAAACTGACTTAATCCCGTGGCCTGTATGACTTCAGTGGCAGAAAACACCCGTGGTGGGAATGCTTGCCTTTCCTGGGCAGAGAAAATCTAGAGATGATTGCCCTACATATCCAATTGTTTGTTATATTCCTACCGATCAGCAACAGGGTAGCCATCAGCAGGGACCCTAGTCCAATAGGGAAGGAAGGGCCTTTGCAGCTGGACTGAGGGAACCTTAGCATGTGTTGGAAGAAAGCCTGTGAAGTCTGAGGTGTGAGAGAGGCAGAATAGACAGAGGTTGGGAACCTGTTGTCTTCAGGGGAAAAAAAAAAAAAGAGCCATCCAGAGGCTCGCCTGCAAATGATGGGAGGACGTCACTTCTCAGAGACTGGGAAGTCAGGGTACAGTTTATACACAAAGGATGCTTCCCTGAGCCTGTACCTCTGCCAGACCATGGATTTTTAAGCTCCGAGTCACTCTGTGCAAAGGAAGAGAAAGAGGAACTGAGTGAAATTCATGCTCTAGAGGCCTGGGAGGCCAAGGACCTCAGAATGGAAGATCTCTCATCTCCAAAAGCAGGTCAGCACATTTCAAAACTCACAGCCCTCTTCCACAGACACAGACCTGGGAGGCTCCTGCTGTGAGGAGAGCATAGAAAGCAGGTTAGCATGCCATGTATGTGCTAGGGGGAAACAGGTGTGATTAAAACACACCGGCCCACCTGTGGAGGAAGTTGGCCGAGACTCAATGTGTGTTTTGATTATATTTTGTGGTAGAGATCAGTAGCTCCCAGACTTCTGTGGGCACCAGGATTACCTGGAGAGCTCATTAAGGTAGATAAGTAGGCTCTCTCCCCCAGTTTCTGAGATGGCTGGGGTGGAAGGTGACACAGAAGGCAAGGGTGTGTGTGTGTGTGTGTGTGTGTTTGTGTGTTGGGGTGGCGGGTGGGGTGATTTTCTAGCTATATACCAGAAACTGCTAAAGCAGCAGTCTCAGTGGCAGACGTGGACATGCTCCAAATTTCAGATGTTTGTTCCTCCCGGGTAGGGCACAGATGTAGGGTGAGATGTGGCAGAGTCTCCCTACGTCTCCTTCAGTCCGTGAAAGCAGAGATAGACAGGTTTAGCTGTTCCAAACCACAATCCCCGCAGCAGCAACCTCAAGCATCCAACCTGCGCGGCCTGAGACTGCAGCTGCCCGGGAGCTCTGAACTGCTTCCCAGCTCGGGCTTCGACAATGGGGACCCTCGGGCATAGCTACAGACCTAAGGAGGGTGGCCAATTCTGCAAACAACTTTTATGCAGTCGAGGATTATCCATCTCCCATGCTCCGACGCAGTAGCAAATTGGTCAGAAGCCCAAGAAGAGCAGATGTCTAAACTTTTCACACCCCCAGAAGGGAGAAAAAAAATAAAAATAAAAAATAAACCCTATACTGCTCCTATTGTGGGTTATTGTTTCTTTTTCTTTCTTTCTTTCTTTTTTTTTTTTTTTTTATCTTGTTGGGTAGTAGAAATAATGTGAGCGGCAGTGGGCCTCTGCTTCGCTTCTGTGTTTAATCACCCACAAAAGCAATTTACTGCCCTGTATACTCCTCCACTATGAACATTAGCCATTAAATATACCTTTGACTTTCTTAATCATAAAACCCATCAGCTCATGAAATCTCAGAACTTGTCGCTTTGGCCGCCAATAAATCCCCAATCCTTGGGGCCCTGGAAGAAGGTTTTTAAAGTGTTTTCCTTAATGACAGACAACAGGAAGAGACACTTCTGCACTTACATAGACGGTGCGGTAAGGAACACCAAAGAAGAAGACAGGGATGGCCAACTTAATCTCAGATGAGCTTCCATCATCTACTTTAGGGGTTCTGGTGTCATTCTGCCAAAATGGATACATGAGCTCTCTGGGCTGAGCTGTCAGGAGAGATGGTGGTTAGATAGATTAGGCGGCAGCTGCCTCTTCTGTTTGGCAAGCTACTATCCCTCCTACCCGCTAAATGTCTGAGTATGGTTTACAAGCCAAAAGCAAGGCAGCAGGCCTCAGCCTCGCCAGTCTGAGTCTACACTGTACCTAGCTGATGATCTTGTGTCTTTGGGAAAGGAAAGAACAGAAGGGATGTGATCTCTAAGTCAGAGACCTGTGTGCTTTATTCTGGTGTATCCATGCATTACAGAGACCAGTGGTGACAATGAGTGGGGATGTCATATCACCATGGGTACCTGGAGCTCCCAGTGTCCGGCGGTGGCCTTTAGATCTGGTGTGCGTGGATGAGGAGGGCTTGCCTCTTGAGTAGATGACCAGATGAAGAGAATATGGATGTAACCACAGAACCTCCCAATCTAAGAACTCTACAATTTACTGAGACAGTCGTATCAGCTTTTAAGGCTCCTTTCCTTTCTACAACATAGCAGAAGTCATCAGAGCCCAAGAGGAGTAATTGAACCAATATGGGGATGGGGGGGGTTGGTAAGAACTGCATGTGACTGACCTTGACCAAGACTGGCCCAAGGAGCTCTGTCCAGCTCTATTCACAAAAAAGCAGACATGGGACCCTCGAGGCATCAGAGAGAGGTGCATGCATGCATGTGTGCATGCATGTGTGCATGCATGTGTGCATGCATGTGTGCATGCATGTGTGCATGCATGTGTGCATGCATGTGTGCATGCATGTGTGCATGCATGTGTGGGTGCATGAGTATGCGTGTGCACGAGTGTGTGTGTGTGTGTGTGTGTGTGTGAATGTGTATTCGTGCATGCATTGATGGTAGGTTTGGAGTGCTGGAGTACTCTGTAGGGCAGACAATGTTCTTCCTTGTCCTCCTAGTCAAAGGTGAATCATACAGACTCCACCTGGTACAGCAGCACTTCCTCCCTAGATTCTTGGTACTCAAACTCTGGAGTTTCCCACGAACACTCTTGTGAGGTGTGGCTCAGACTGGTGGGAAAAACAAGGCAATGTCCCCAGGGCCTGCACTACCCAGGACCCAGTACAACTGGACCTCTGAAATAATCTACAAGTCACATCTGATGTCACTTCTCTCTGCCTCTGTTCTTTCTTCTTTTGAATGAAAGGTGGACAACAGAATAGTTTTCTTCCTTTGAACGTTTATCTGTTGTTTGCTGGGGGCTGGGGGTGGAGTGGGGGTGGGAGTGGCCAATCCATGTTGGGCTATGGGCCACAGCCCTCACACCCATCTAGAGACTGGTGCCCAGCCTCTTATCAGCTCTCTCTGGGAAAGTCCCCACTTTTGTACTGAAAGGGTGGAGAGGAACTAACTGGCCCCAGCTAGTTCTTCCCCTGAGGGAGCCCTTTAGTGAGCAAACAACAGCCCCTAAAAATAGCTTGCAGAGTCGACAGATAGCTGCTGGGAGGGTCAGGCAAAGTTCTCTAGTTCTGGAGTGGGGAGTTGGGGTAGGTCTGCCCAGACAAAGGTTTAATTTCTATCTGGGGGAGAGCATCAGGAAAGCAGGAAAGTCCAGCCATTAGTATTCACACATCATTCCCACATCTCAGGGGTTTCTGGAAAGCTGACCAGATCTTAACCTGTAGGAGTTGTAGCTGATTTAATCTCCGGAGCATTCAGCCTGATCTGTGTTTGACATCACCATAAGTATTTAGAAAGGCTCTTGGAATATTTTTATTTACAATATGGTAACAAAGTACAAATTTCTAGATGATGAAAACTTCCAAAAAAAAAAATTCTCTGCCATCTTACTATGACATTAAACATAGGTACTTATTAGATTTGAAGGTGATTGATTGTCTTGAATTACTTGTGCATAAAACCGTCAAACTACAGGTTTGTCTTTCCTGGGGAGCTTTTCGGGAGTCATGCCCGGTATGGAAAAGGACTCCAGCTCACACAGCACAGTAATCATTTCCATGCAAAAGTTAATTGGTATTTTGTACAGCATTGGGCAATCTATCCGGAGAAGAGACAATCAAACCCCCTTTTAAGGACACAGAAAACACTGACAACGGAGACCCGGCTTCTCTCTGGTTCCAAGATTCTTCACTTAGTTTGTGATTTTCGAACAGAAATAACAGTTAAAAGTTTTCTGTCTTAAAAACATTACAGATAAGTACATCTAATACTGTACAACCTCAATAAAGATTTGGTGAATAAAATAGGGCATTTGACCAAAGGGAGCAGACAAAAACAACAACTGATTCCCATCTCAGAACCAACTACTATTGAAAATAGAACTATTAGCAGCCGGGCCAACTGATAGTGTCGCAGTTAGCAACAGAAACACTATCCCTACCTACGCTCACTCTAAACTGGGAATTACACAAGAAATATAGTTAGGGTTCCAGGACTTTCTCTTTCACAGAAATTTACACATCTGTGGTGTAGAGGTGGAAGCTGGAATCACTGGGTTAACTGTAGGGAAATCACTCTACTGTTACTTTGGGTTACATCGGACAACTATTAACGCATCCAATTCTAGGACAATGGGTGTGATCTCAAAGAGAACGTTCATCTAAGACCTGGGGCTATGCAGCAGCTGAACTTAACAGACAAAACAAAGGTGTTTTAGAAGATTGGTCCTAAAAGACTTACGTTGGACTGCCCTATCTTTCTAATATAAAGACTCATGAACAATGGCAGGGTGGTATACACAGGGTCCTTCACTAACATAAGAGAGACACAGAGAAAGAAGGGCTCATGAGGGCTGAGGGAGTCAACTAACTCATTTATTCTTAGCTTTCCATTGTTGGCCTATGTCCTAGGTCCCTGAGACACAGGGCATCAACACCAAGGCTACTGCTGCAACTTCCTAACCCTGAGTCAAAATACAATCACTCTTTAAAGTCCCCCACATAAGATAAATGGCTAAATGGGAGTCTGTGCTGAGGAGGGGAAGAGGTGGACACCCTCATCCCCTGCAAGTACGTGAACTAGAATTAGTCCAAGTTGGTTTAAAGACCTTCGCTAGCATATACAAATTGTGTTCCAAGTTAAATAAGAGAAAGTGAGCACCAGTCAAAGTTACTGCATTTCACCTGTAACGATGGAATTTAATTTACTTCCCCCCCTCCTTGTTGTATCTGCAGACACATGTACACCTGCCCTTGCGATTACAGTGCCAACAAAAGTGTCTCTTTACAAATTCAAGAGCATGCTGATGGAGAGCTGTGTGAGATGCTGTCGTACTCACCTTGATGCCGAACAAGAGCGAAGATGAAAGAGACCCAAATTCTAAGTAATGATGAATAATTCATCCTGGAATTTTAAAAAGAAAAAGGGAAAAAAAAATCCCCTGCTTGCCAGAGTAAATAGAACACCAGGTGTGTTTGGTGAGGAATCCAGAGACACACCACAACCATCACAGAACAAATTCACATCCCAACCCCAATCGTTCAGAGTTGGCTGTAATTCCCAGGAGGCTCAAGGGTCCTCTTCACTTCAACGGTTGGGGGACAACGTGGAGCCCCAGAAGGCAGCTGCCTAGAAGCGTAGGTTGTTGGGGAGTTAGATGGGGGACATGCAAGCTTCAGGGAGCAAGGGGAAGATGTCTACTTTGCACCTGATAAAAACAAACAAAAAACCACAACAAAACAAAACAAACTCCCAAAATGCAGATCTTAGACCATGACTCTGGGACACTAACTTCTGCAAGACCCAACTCTTCTAATGTTCCTAGTCCCTGTTGGGATCCAGGAAATACTATTTAAATTACCACGTGTTTCTCCAGGTAGGAGGATTTAGAGCATGTCACCCCTTCTCATTAACCTGGAGCCCGTCCATCATTTTACTGACCAGACTCCCAGGTAGCCCAAGACTGTCCACTGACATTCCACAGTGAAATGAATGCTCAATGACTACTTTGGTGAAACAAACAAACAAAAATAAAAAGCAGGATACCAGAGTGGCTCCTTGGAAATACAACAGAAGTAGAACCCCACACTCAAGCAACTCTTGTTAGTTCCGGGAAGTTAATTAGAAGAAGGAACAGCACAAAGCTAAGCTCATTTGCATGTTAATTTATGATCAGCTGAGCGGGTGGTGTTACCCCCTGTTACCCCTGCGAGGACAGTCTGCACTGCTGAGGTGCAAGCACACATGCAGGATCTCCAAGTTCACCGCGCACTGGCCTGAGGACCAACGTGCCGACCAGGAAACCTGCTCCCCACAGCGCTCTTAAACATAAATGCCTTCTCTTATCATTTGAGGCTATCCGAATCAGTCAGCCCAACCTTTAGGCAAGAGCAATGACTCCATACTGTGAGAATCTTATGGCAAATCTCCAGGCATGCACATTGAAGTCGCAAGCACACAGTAAACACTAGCCGGCTTTGCTGCAAAGGACAGAGAACTCCTCCATCGGGCATCACCCACAGCTCTAGCGGAGGCAGGTGCCCTGCAAGCTTCAGGCCTTTGGGGGAGCAGAGCACAGAGCGGCAGCGAGGAGGCTTCATTTAGACATTTGTATTTATGAGAAATGCCACTAACCTGTTCTGTCGAGACTGGAGAAATTGAGTGAAAAGTATTAAGTCAAATCTTGGTGAGCCCGGGAAAATTAGGTATTAAGAATTCACGTCAGTTCTCCTCGCGTGGCTGCCAATTATTTCTGATCCCTGAAATCACGTCCGAATCCCATACTCTTAAAACCAAAACTTCAGTTAGTCCTGCACTAGAGTCCGGGGCAGTGTTGAGTTGCAATCAAGGTGCTTTCTATTGATTAAGGAAAAGTAAATCTGAAGATCAGTTTCAGGGTTGCGTGGAGAGTCTCTTTTCCTGAAAAACTAGACCTCCCCCCTCCTTTAAAAAGAGAAAAAAAAAGTGGATTCAGATGGAAATGTCAGGTACTTGGAGCTGAAACCTTGGTTCTCTCTGATCAGAATCACCTTGCTCTGAAAAACACAAAAGAAGCCCCTCCCTCTCTGTCTTTGTACCCCAAAGAAGACGACTGTCTAGCATTACAGAATTAGCATCCAGCAGCACGGGAGTAAAAGACAGAGGGGTTCCCGCCACATTTAAATGAAGTCGGGTTTCTACCAAAGTTGCTTTCTTTCTCTTTCTTTTTCTCCTTTCTCGTTGTTTCTCTTTTCTTTCTTCTATCTATCTTTCTCGAGTTTCTTCCTTTCTTATGTGTTCACATACAGGCTCTACCCTGTTTGTCCCCTACAGATATGTATAAAGTATTTAAAGAAACTTTCCTGAATGTGTCAAGGTTTCGTTCCTTCTCTCTCTGCCACATGCACAGATGGGCGGTATCTAAGTGAGGGAAGGAAAATTATGCCTGTGGCACCTCCACTTGTGCCCCTGAGGGCCTTCATCGGGAGGGGGTACAGGCCTCTCCTGCTGAAGTGTCCAGGAAGAACTTTGTTCAAACAAAGGAAAACTGTGTTCAGCTTGGTTCTTGCAGGATTCCAGTAAGCTAAATCCAATCCCAAGGAGTTACCCTGCATAAATGCACATATAAACAATGCTAAATGGACTCAGTAGGCTGTACACACACATACAGACACACACACACACACACACATGCAAAGAGATCATGAATTTGGGAGAGGAAATTTGAGGGAAGGAGGGAGGGAAAGAGTGATGGAGACACACTCCTCATGTACAAAAATCTCTAAGAAAAATTTAAACATGAGGAAGATTACGAAAATACCACCAAAATTAAAATACTCAAAGCGGAATTCATTAAAGGAAAACAAGAAGAAATAATTTGGATGCAGCAGGAAAGGCCCTTTTGTAAATCAAATCAATGGGAATTTTAAATATGTCCAAATCTCTCTCTGGCCAGACACTGACGTGTTGCCTGGACCAGAAATAAAAATTGAATCAAAACAACCCAACTTTGCATATGTTGTGCTAAAAGGACAAGAACATTAGGAGAATCTGGTTTTTGCCATAAGTTTCCCCATCTTTAGGCAAAGCTCTGTGATAACTGTGTACGCACTTCACAATGTGTTTATTCTTTCATTGGTAACATGAATTCTCCCCATAGACCCACTTACGGACACCGAAAGAAACCTTTCTTCTAAAAGGCACATATTTCTGTAACAGAAGATATAGGGTTTTGGCATCTATGTAAAATAGAATTAAATCCAAGTTCAAGACTCACCTAAAGCAGCCCTCGCTTGGTCCTGATTAAACCTTTAGCCCGGTCTCATCAGACCTAAATGTCCAGAGGCAAAACAGGGTCTTAAAACCCCTGCTGGTGGCCCGTGCTAACTGCTTTAGTTTCCTTTTCTCCTGCACTCAAGGAGGTTCCTACCTCAGCCCTTTTTGACCCATATTAAATTCTTTGTCCTTCTTGAGGTAGGATTGCTGCTGGCATGGAGACCATCTGGGCAGAACCAGAGTCACAAGATGGCACCATAAATGAATAAGAAGGACTTGGGCGGCTGGTAAGCACCAGGCGCTTGGGAAGAGGCTGGGCTGGCTGGTTGCTTGCTGGGCTGGAGGCTGGGCAGCAGGGGCGTGCTCTGCTTGCACACTCAGTGGTCACAGATGGGTGGATAACAATAGCTTCTATTCATGGCAAGACTCATTTGGTTGAAAGTGTGAGGTTCGTAAAGGTTCCTGCCAGGATTGAGATGGGACAGAGATAAAGTTGGGGTGGGCTGGTGCCAGTTACCCAAGATACCCCAGGCTTTACAGACATGGCATAGATTGATGCTGCTTCTTAGCTGACAGAAAAGACACTAGGGCAAGAAACAAGCAAAAATGAACTTCCCCCGAAGTAGAACAGTTGTTATGCACCGGATATTTCTGGTTTGTGTCCTAGGTTTCCTGTACCCTCTTTGTGAAAGAAATGATCAGTTGGCATGACTGTGACATGGTTTAAGATGTCCTGTTGGAAAGGTTTTGCCCAGGGACTCCTGTTCAGTGCCATGATTCTGTAGGAGCTCGCATCCAGCAGCTCTACCACATAACATCAGGGCCTATATAAGGACAAATTTTTATATATATCAATATATAATTTACATATGTATACACATATGCATATTGTATGATTCATTATAACACACATTTATATATAGCCTGTGTATGCACATGAAATATATACAAATATCTTTACATACACAGTCATGTGCCACATGACACTTTTTCTGTCCACATCAAGCCACATGTACAGCAGTGGCTGCAAAAGATTACATCACCAAGTTATGTCGTAGTGGTCGTAATTTATGTAAGACCTCTATGGCACCTGCATAATGAAAACATTTTACATCATTACTCAGTTGGGAGATACGTGTGTAATGGAGAGATGCCCCCAAAGATGTTGACTCCCCTTGATTTCTCCGAACTTCTGGCCCTCAGATACATCCCACTCTACTTCACTGGCAGCTAAAATTTCTTTCCTGTGTACAAAGATAACAGAAAGGAATTTCCCCAAGACAGCAAATGCCCTGGCTTAAAAGTTGCTCCCACCTCATCTCCTGATTGCAAGGCCTAGACTTAGGCTTGAGTTGTAGTCTAACTTAGCTAGAGTGGTGCAGGTCTGAGCTCCCCCAGGAGCTAGCACATTGGCTTGGGAAGACAGGGGAGAACCTGTGGGACTCTATTCTGAGGGTGCTCAGTCAAAGAGGCTGAGATCTGGCACAGAGTCAGGGGGATTCATTGACTTCAGAGATAACAGCTTTCGCACTGGGTCAAAGGACCCCAGGGAAAATTCAAACACAGTCCTCAGACATTTACTAGAAGTCTGGAGAAAGTGGTGGACCAGATCCAGTAAGACTAAAGAGCCAAAATTACTGTGGCAGATGGCAAGAAAAGGTACCAAAAGGCTCAGTGAAGTGAGCATGCTCCAGATGTCAGTGAGACCTACCTCTCATGCAGGGAGCCACATAGCCCTGGGAAGCTAAGTGTGGTTCCCCTCTGCAGGCCAGATCGAATCGGGCGCTGATCACAGAATCTAGTTCTTTGGTAGCATGGAGATGAGTCTCCAAAACAGCAGAGGCCAGGTGATGGCACCCTCTTACCGAGAGCTTGGAGGGAAGCAGAGGTTAGAATTTTCATGATGACAGAGAAGAGATCAGATTGGGAGTCAAGGGGATTTGACTCATAAAGAACACTGGGGACCGTTAACAAAGCACGGTAGGCAGAGAGAGGCCAGACAGCCACCAAGGGTGTGTGCACTGTGTGCATTCTGCCAAGCAGAAGAATTAAACCAAGGCTGGGAGCAGTTTCCCTAATCAGTTGTGATGTCTAGCTGAGCTCCGTGGCTTGGGCCTGTCATCGCAATTACTGGGGGGACTGCAACAGGAGACTTTCAAGTTCAAGGCCTTTCTGGACTTCTAAATGAGCTCAAAGTCAGCCTGGGCAACCTAGTAAGATACCGTCTCAAAATCTAAAGAGAAGTAGGGAGGGCTGCAGAATCAGCCCAGTGGTAGGTGCTTGCCTAGCATCCGTGAGACTCAAGGTTCAATGCCTGATCTCATGAAGAGGAACTAGTCACAATCTCTGCTCCACTTCTAGACCCAAGCCAGTTTTCAAATCTCAAATCGGAAGGCTGAAAAAGGAAGAGATTCCCCAATGGAAGGACTGTGCAACACTGTGACAAATGTATACTCGAACAGCCCCTCAGCTAGGCCTCATAAAGAGACTGTACACTCGGGAAAGGGGCTTCCTAGACATGTTAAGGACTTTTGGGCATGGGGTTCAAGTCAACATCAACAGTCGAAGAATGTAGTATGAGGAACCCAGGGGAGAAAAATAAGGTCCTGGTAAAGCCCAGCTTACAGGCAGCTGCAGACCCATCTAGACGATGCTCTTCCTAGTCAGGAAGGTCAGTAGAAAACCTCTGAAACATTCCAGCTTAGGTAGTGAGTACACAAGAAGATGCATTCTGGGTACTCACTTTAACATACTGTCACTTTATAACATACAAGTCACCTATTATTATCTTAACCTACAATCTTAATGTACAACTACCGTATTTCCACTCAGGATGGCTGTGAGTCGTAGCTGCCTTGCCAAGATGCTATCTTCTTCAGACTCAACGGACATGGCTTCATGTGCACGAGTGAAACACCAGAACGAAGATCAGCAATGGCTTCCATCCTATGAAACAAACTGCAACACACATTCACGGCTTTAACCCAGGGCCATGGGAAGTGTCCCTAACATTCTAGTTGGAGTATGATTTGGTGGCACCGAAGCCTGTGTTGAAGCCTTGTTTCTCAACACAGAAGTGTTGAAGCTTGGACTTCAGAAGTGTTTGGGTGGAGAAGTGTTTGGGGGCAGATCAACTTACTGTCATGTGAGAGCAAGTTATAAGCCTGGCAGGACAAGGCCACGGTGAGAGTGGGCTGTTGTAAAGTTTCAGCCTTCTTTGTCCAATCTCTCTTCCATGATGATCTTTCCTCTTTTCACCATGCCTGGAATAGCATAAGCCCGCAAGGAGCTGAGCAGTGCTGCCATTATGCTCTTGGACTTGCAGAATCACGAGGCCAGAAAACCTCTTTTCTTTACAACTTAACTGGTCTCTGGCACTCTGTTATAACAGCAGACAATGGACTAAGAGACTTGCCTTCTTTCATAATATAATGCAAAGTGTTCTGTGCCATCTGGGTCTCCCAGTATATCACACTGATTCAGTACATAGTAAAAAACATCAGTGTCCTGGGCACAAGGAGCCATGGATGGCAGCAGGTTAGATGTCTTGCTACCATATGCCCTAGAAAGTGGAAGATAAATCCTTTAGACTCAAGGATACTGTTTAAATAAAGCTTCTCAAACCTGGTAGCCAGGAACATCCCCTCCGAAGAGAAAGGCAACATATTTATTTTATAGCTGGGAAAGACTCTCCTTTCTTTGTTTGTTTCTTTGGGTTCTGAAAGCTACACATTCCAAACCCAGGAAAATTGCTCTAAGCATGGAACTCAGCCAGCATGGAGCTGCACCAAGAATGGGAATGAATTCTGTAGCAGCTACATGGCTACAATGCAAACAGCTTTGCCACTCGGGCCATAGGTCCAGCTGACCCTTTGATGTTGGAGATGTTAGTAGTGGAAAGAGATGAAATGGGTAACTCAGAGCAAAACCCAGTGGTTCAGCTACAGTGTTGGCCTCTGGTGTTCTGCAGTAAGGTCATGCCTCTGGAAGCAAAGAGCTCTGTCTCTTCAAAATCAGTTCCTGGCATGTGACTGGGATCTCTGAGGGGACATTTGCCCAAGAGACAAATTGTCATTTGCTCCTTTATTTTATGATCTGAGCCCATTAGATCCAAGGTCCACAGGCAGGTAGACCCCAGTAATCTATCATAGGGTGGAAATGTTACACTGAGAAGAATCAGGAACAAGCTGTCTAACTGGGTGGTTCAGGCTCTGACACCAGCCACAGTGACAATACCCCTGCCCTAGATCTCAGATCCTAGATCTGGCTATCTGGCTGTATAGATGAAGGTATATATAATCGTCTGAGGTAAAGTTAGTGTAGGTGATGTGTGTGTGTGTGTGTGTGTGTGTGTGTGTGTGTGTGTGTGTGTGTGTGTGAGAGAGACAGAGGGTAGCTATGTGATAGCCTCACATGTATGTCTTGTGTGGTACTCTTGGAAACTTTCATGAGATTATTGGTAATGTTAGTAATGAGGAGGAGGCATCTTCCCAACATGTGGAGCTTTGGATAATACATTGTGCTGTGTACTTTGTACTGAAGGAGAAGTGTTTTGAGGAGACAGTATGTATAAACTCAGAGGCGGTGTGGAACCACATTGCCACCTGGACAGTGGCTTGAAACATAGGAAAGCCAGGGACAAGGATGCCTGGAGTAGAGACATGTGAGTAGACAGAAGGGAATGAACACACAGTGTGAAGATCTTTATGTCATACATAAACACCCACAAGAGCATCTGCCACAGAAGAGGGACTCAGTAGGCAGAACCACTCAACCGGCTGACATGAAGCAGGGGATGCCAGTATTGATAAAATGGGTTTTTATAAGGTGGCCACAGGCATGGGAATCGGGGTAGAGGGGACCAAGAGTATGAACCCCCATTTAGCAAGACTCTTCTGGTGCCTCTGATCTGCAAATGTCCAGTCTGTGGAGGACAGAACATAGCTGAGCCCCTTGACATGCCACTGTCTCTCAGGGACAGTCACTCACCTCTCCCAGCAAAATGACTGAAACTGAACACTCTTATCATGGAAGAGTGAGTAGAGATAAAGCCCTTGTTTAAATATTTATAGTTTAGATAGGACATGCCCTTCAAAGAGCTCCAGTATTCAAGGCTCTGTCCAGATGCTGGCATCGTTCAGAGGTAATTCTTTGGGGAGGCAGCTGGATTCTGAAGGCTCTGACATTGACTAATGCTCCGTGGGTTTAACATGTTTTTAAAAGTATTGGGAAGTGACAGAACTATGGAGGAGGGCCAGGTGGGAGGAAGTAAGTCACTTGAGGGCACATCTGGTCCTTTGTTACTTTAACTCTTTGCTTGCTGGCTTTCATGAAGCAAGCAGCCTCTGCACATGTCCCTAGCACCTTGATGTTCGGCCTTACCCTATGGCCCAAAGCCTGGATTTAATCCCTTGGTCCAGGCAATCTGAGATTAGAACACGTGAAACTGCGTCCTTCCCTCAGGTACTTGGCACAGTGATAGAGTCTGCCTATCAAACAAGCGTGTGAGCATGTTTCTCTGGCCCACAGGCTTAAGCCAGCTCTACTGGTGGAACGAAGGCTTGCAAGATGCAAGGTCCTGAACACCTCCCCAGGAAAGGCATTGAGCAGCAAAGGGTCTGTGAATATGGGCCCCTGGCAGCGGATATGCCCTTAGGCCATAAATATGGTGCACGAGATGATCTCAGCCTAGGTGAGGAGTGAAGAAAATTGCTTGCGAAGCAGATGCAGCAGATATAGAGGGTGCTCCCTTAGCAGAGACCATGGCAAAACCCCACAGGACCACAATCGAGGGCACCCTGGGCTCCTTGTGATATGAACAGGAGGGGCATAGGGCTACAGTTACAAAATGGGATTAAGGAGGAGTAGCAGAGCAGAGCTCGGGTGACTCGTTTTGGCACCTCTTGGCATTACCTTGCTTAGTTGTGACTGAAGGACATGTGCCACAACCCCAGACTGAGTAGCACATGCTTCTCAGGGTCTCCGGATGTTCTCAAATCAAGGTTTGGATGAAGCTACCAGGTAAGACAAGCGTACAGCAAGAGCTGAGGAGCTTTCAGATGGAAGGAATCTACAGACATCAGTTATGGCCCTGCAATCAACTTCTGTGGAGGGCAGCTGTCCATCACCCGTCCCAGGCTCCTGACCTCCCTCTTCACAGGTCCCCCTCAGAAACAGGATTCTCAGAGGAGTTTCTCAGCTTTGCAGGGGAATTAGAGCTGTTCTTGCTTCAGGTGGATGGTGGAGAACAGTGAAGATACACCTATCAGATCCTTCGGTGATTTCCAGGAGACTGTGAGGAATGTGCTGAGTAGGCAGCTTCCAACAGACACCCCTTGAGTGTCCTCAACACATTCGAGAATGTTATTGTTCTTCTGCTCCAATGGTTGAGAAAAATCACTGGGAGAAGACCGGAGTCATTTCTGTTCAAGGCAAGACTCAGCTGGCAAGATTTCCTAGTTCTATAACATTCCTTTAGTGGGGCCACCTTTGATGGATCTGCAGCTCAGTCTGAGGGCTTTTCCTGCCCCATCCTGCTGGTTCTCTGTCCTTCTCCAGGTGTTATCCCCCACTATGACCTGCTCTCTGGCACCATATCCCTCTACCACCATCTCTCAACTTTTGCTTCCCAAGAAATTGAAGCCAGGACCTTGGTGTCTTGAACTCTGTAGGGATGGTTCTGATGCTGTCCTGTTCCCCTGGTGGTTCTTGATCTATCAGTAAGGAAGCTATTGGAAAATTGCTGGGCAGAAGGAACCTTCTGGTTCCCTGGAGGCAAAGAGACAGAAACAAGGGAGGAGGAGTTTCACCATGCTTCTGAAGGATAAGGGTTGAAGGGCCATGTGAGATCTCAAAATGGCATGGCCACACAGGCCACTCCTACAGGTGGGTGGTCAGGGATGTTTAGCAGGGGCTAGATGTGACTGAGCTGCTAAAGTTTAGGGCAGGTGGGAGGTGCAGAGATAGGAATAAGGAGTAAGGGCACACTAGCTGTGGGAGTTTAATAATGCCCAGCAATTAAACTGTGCCAAGAATGCAAGTTGAAAATGAGCAAAACACTCCCCCCCCCCTCTCTCTCTCTCTGTGTGTGTGTGTGTGTATATGTGTGTGCTTTATCTGTGGATTCAAGGGAAGCTGGGTGGGAGCTGGCAGCACAGCCTGTTCCCTGAGCTTAGGCAGGGTAGCAACAGCTACACGCAACAAACTTTGTATTTTCAGAATGCACTTATTTCTAGCACTTATCTAGTGACTAGTGAGGCCCATTCCTAATCCCCTAGCTTTACCTGAGACAGACAACTATTATCTAAGACAATATATACACTTTTCCCTAGAAAGGAGTCATACCAGATTTTCAAAGTGGATGGCACGATAGACGGAAAATACAACTGGGTCCCTGGGGATTTCTGCACAATAGCCGGTTACCGAAACTAAAACTAAACCTGAAACAAAGCCCTCCAAGATTCTTACATCTAGAAGTACACCTCTCTTATTTCTGTCTGATCTTCACTCCTGGTCTTCTGGGCTGACTTTAGAAGCTGGGAGACTCGTATAAACAATCAGTTTATCATCTTTTTTGTTTAGAGCCAAGGTCTATGTAACCCTGGCTAGCTTGGCATGTGTAATGTAGATCAGGATGGCCTCAAACTCATAGAGATCCACTTGCTTCTGCCGCCTAGGTCTAAGATTAAAGCTGTGTACCACCACACCAGTTAATTTTTGTTATTGGTGTGTGTGTGTGTGTGTGTGTGTGTGTGTGTGTGTGTGTGTGTGTAGGTGTCATAATGGGTGCAAGGAGGTCAGAGGCCAGAGGAAAACTTTCAGGAGTCAGCCCCCTCTCCCACCTTTATTATACAGGATCCAGGTGCAGATCGCCATGTTTCCACAACAAGTGTCTTTCTTTGCTGAGCCACCTTGCAGGCTCAGGTTTTCATTCCTAAAAACAGATTTTTAAAACCCAGAGTAAATATTTCCAAATTTTCCATATTTTTCAGCACACCATGATGATAATATTTAATTACATACTACAAATATTGAATTTAGATGATAAAAAAATGCTTTAGGATCTTACTTTTCAAAAAATTATTTCCCTAGGTTCTATTTCTTTCTGTTCTGGTCATATTTGTGTTCTTTATTCTGGGTCTGGGCCAATGTTCATATGAAAAATATGATGTTGGATCTTTGAAGAATCACAGAGTGATGCTTATTAATGTTTATTTATGAATCAGAATACTCCCTAAAGGCTCAATAACAAAAGATGTTCATAGCTTAAATATTAGTCATTTTCTAAAGCCAACTTAAGTATCTCTAATAGAAAAAGTCATTATTATTCTGTGGTCTTGGGATGGATCTGGGACTCACATATGCCAGGAAGGACCTTTACCATGAAGCTACCTTCCTAGAAGCACCAAATCAGTTAAAATAGTAAGCTCTAGGTACACTCACGTAAATAAAGAACTGGCTTTCTTCAAATAACGTTGTTAGCACACTGAGATTGGAGGGGGCACTGTGTATTCCTGGTTGGCCTAGAACTATGTAGACCAGGCTGGTCTCTAATTCAGAGGCACTCCTGCCTCTGCCTCCCAAGTGTTGGGATTAAAGGCTCGAGCCACTTTGCCTGGCCCTTTATATGTTAATTTTGTATTATCCTACTGGAGAATAATTTGATGATGTCTGTCAAATTTCCAAATACTGGCTTTCTGATACAAGTAGCCTCATATGTATGACAACCGTTTATGGATGATTTCAAACACTACAGAGGCACACCTAAAAAAACAGAGAGAAGGGGAAGAGAAACTTAAGTGTCAAGGAATGAGGTACCAGTCAGATACATCAGTGTATACAATGAATAATTACATTGTATAAAGACGCTAAGATGATTCTCTATGTCCTATTACAGAGACAGCTCCAAGATACACTTCATGAACAAAAAGGGCAAGGCTTGTGACTACACATAAGTTACGTGTAAGGAGAAAGCCATTAGAATGCACATTTGGATTCGCTGCTATTTGTGTAAACTCTGGGAAGACACAAGAAAGGAACAGAGGATGAAGTGCAGCTATTACAACGGGGCCTTTCAGTGTCTGTCTTTTTTACGTTGCTGGATTTTTGAACCTTTTGGAAGATTCCTGTTTAGAAATTAAGTTTGAACATCTTAATGTCATTTCTTTGTAATGTAAAATATGAAAACAAACTGACTTTTAACCTAGTGGACATTTCGCATCACCCCTGCTGTAGTTAGTTCCGAGTAAAGCAGACACCTGCCCTCAAATGTGGCATTTTTCTCTTTAGCGCCTTCCTGTCTGTCTCTCTCATGGCTTTTCTCACTTAACACTGATCGTATTACTTAACCAAAAAGCACTCAGAGACCAGGAGGCTGTGTAGGGCTCCACACATTCAAATTGCATTGGAATGGGTTTGGCAGACCTAAATCCTGCAGGCAGAGTAGATAGCCTGTCTACTACTATTTTGCCTATCTTGCAGTCAATATTTATACTGTTTACATATAAATATTCTCCTTCGTGAGAGCCAAAGAGGGACAGCAGCAGCAACAGCCTTATCCTCTGATGAGGGTTCCACTGGGCTAGAAGCGGATTCCCCCCTTTCCTCGACAAATGCCAACTGTGGCTCACTTGGTACTCTGGCATGTCCCTGGCATGAATCTCAGTTGGAACTCTGGTCCCTCCCACCTTTGGCCCCATACTGAAACTAAGAATAACCTGAGGTTAAAACCAAGTTACCGGTGGTCTCCTTACTTCATACTTACTTTTACCAATAGCATCAATGACAAGTACCCAACACGGCATTTCAGAGCAGCCGGGATCTCGGTGGACAGGTGGTTCCGCTCCAGAGAGCGCTCATTCTGAGCACAGTCTCATGGCGTGCTCTACGGCACCCAAGGAGTAACAATGACGGTGCAGATTGGAAAGGTGGGGTTTCAGCACTAGCACTACACACAGCTGTAACTAGCTAGAGCCAAGTGTCATTTACCAACTCTGTCACTTCGGATGTGACCTGTTCTTTGAGTTCTGAACAGGATGCAGAAATCCCCTTAACCTTAAGAACAGCACAGCTCCGCGCTTCTGAAGCACTTCGAGAAATTCATGGACACTAGCTTTGACTTCATTTTCAGAAGAATGTTAATTCCTAGCATTTTACCAAGAAATGGTTGATAAACAGTTAAGTGTAAAATATCCCAAACCCCAAACTTGTAGAACATTAGCTTTTGAAGAAAAATGGCTCTTGAATAAAAACTGGTAAATCTGTATTTTACCAAAATATAATTTTCGATCTCATTCAATAAAGAGGGTGCTAAACAGAAAGATGGTCTCCAAAGGGTAAGCACACAGTATAGCAATCTGAACTTTTGCTAACAGATAAATTTTTCTTAAAAAAGAAAATTTTTGCTTGAGATTGTTTAAGCTCAGAGAAATTCCCATTACCTTTGGCAAGATGGCCAGACTGTTACTAGCTTAAGCCAATCTCACCAAGAAGGCGCCCCCAGAACCAATGTTCATCTTTAGTGGTATAAAAACCACCAAGGATCTTTGTCCCGCCTCTGAAAGAAACACTCAGAACACAAAGAGGAAATGGACTTGGAGTTTTAATTTTTTTTTAAAGATTATCTCTTTATATATATATTAATAAAAAGTGCAAAGAATAGACCTTCATGTTTAAATTATATTCTAAAATAAAATATATATATATATTTATATTTCCATTAACTGCAGGAGACAACTGTAAAGGGCCTGAGAGTCCAGTCCCCTCTCGGTCACTAGAATAAACATACATTTTAAGGAAGCACCTATGAAAAACGGTAGAGTTCACAACAACATTTGGGGACACAGAGCTTCTGGGCATTCTTGAAAGCAGTTTGCATTTCAGTCTTACATGAAATGAAGGGAAAAGTGAAATTCATAAACAGAAATTACAGTACATGGAACTACAGAGCATTCTGGAGTCATGTTCTACTTGCCCGGGGGCCTAAGCTGTGTTGCGGAGAGCCACACTCAGGTGTGTTAGGAAAAAGCTACTGGTGGCAAGGCTCCCATGGTGATCAATACTGCACAACCAAGTGTCCTCTGCTCCCAGCATGGCTGGTGGGGTGACATGGCTAAAAAATCCCAGCAGGAACTGCATCTGCCCTCCCTTCCCGTACGTGGCTTCTCCCTTTTCTGTGGTAGCATTCCAGCTCTCTGCTATGTGGCCTCAGTTTCACCAGAGGGTCTCGAAGAGTGAGGGCGCCATCTCTGCTGCTATCTTATGCATTTATGGCGACGGGCGCAGAAACAGGCAACTGTGGACCCCAACGCCCCTTTAAAGCACTCCAGGATCTCTCAACAACTCAAACCAGCAGCTCCATTTGGAACACAGCTTCAGCAGCTCTGCCCACAGGGAGGACCCTGTGTTTGGATTTGGCTTTCTTGTGTTACTCCTTTCCTTTCCCACAACTGGAAAGAATTTCTGCTTGAGGAAGGCATGGTCTACCCGCCGTGCGGAAGGCACACCTCTGTAAGACCAGTGAGGTCAGCTTTTCGCCTCCTAACTGTCAACAGTATGTTCCCACTCCGTCTGATGAAGTCAATATTAACTACAGACAAGCATGACAGATAACATGCAGGCTCAAAGTCCGCGGTCTCCGCCCGCCTCCTTCTGGGTCTGTTATAAAAAATAATTTTGGTTATAAATGTCTACACAGCACCGATTTTATTTCAAAACCAGCTTCTTTCCTCAGCCACCCAAATGAATCTGGAAATACGCATGCTCAAACAGCTTCCTCATTTACTTCTGTTAATTCTAAAAGGCCAAGGATTGTACTTAAGATTTTCTTAATTGGAAATGATTCGGCAATGATTCAAACCACCAATTACAATGCCCTAAAAATACCTACGCCAGTTGGATTGGATGAGAGGCTCCTTTTACATGCAACTGTAATAAAGGATTAGGCCTGCAGCAGATAAACACTGTTGAGTAATAACAGAAGATACGAGTTTCAAAGAGTAAAAAAGCCTCTCATAAAACTCTGTCATATATAAAATATCTCATTGTGACCAAAGTGTAAGTGCTCACTCTGCCTTCTGCCGTGGGACAATAGTGGCTCCAAAGTTCAAAAATAAGAGTGCCACTGTTTCCCAGGCTGACAAAGCAATGTCTCCATTACAGTTTCTCTTGCAAACTCCCCGGAACTCACACACGCGTACACAAAGCAACCACAGTCTTCATCTTCAGGACAGGGTTGCCACACTTTTTTTTTTTTGTCTATTTCCAAAAATCTGTCAAGAAAATGCGATTGCAAAATAACTGTCCTCATCTATACCGGCTTGATTCCCACTGCTCATTTTTAGGATTCTGAGACAAAGTCTATAGCAGGAGAACCGGCTTCATTCATCTTTCTAAACCCTTTGGCTTTCACCCTTAATGCTGCAGTGAATGCGGGCCAGCCTTGGGAGACCCGGGTCGCCTCGGGAGGCCCCGGTCGAGGCCCGGGTCAGCAGCTTTAGGTGCTGACCCTGAAGTGCAGTGCGGTGGCGAGAGAACAAACACCTGCCACATGGCGGAGGAGGGAACTTAAAGAAGCCATCTCCTCATCCGTGAAGAGGTCACACGGGTCACTAAAGAGTTTACAGGAAATTAAGTTTGTAGGAGGGGTGGAATCACATAACAAATGTTAAAAGCCAAAACAAAACAAAACAAAAACTAGAACAGAACAAAACAAAAAACTGCAAGAAAACCAACCAGGTTAACAAAGAATGGAAGGCCAAAGAAAAAGATTTCAGGGTAGGAGAGTAGGTGAGGGGCGGTGTCAAAGGTCAAGTGCTTTATACACAACCCTGTAAAAAAAAAAAAAACCTCTGCAAAAACACCTGGGGGGTTGCACTAAAAGTTCACTCCTAGATTGGGCAAAATTCATTTCACGTGGACATAAAAATACAAAACATAAACAGCTGTTTTATCACATCATCACAAAGTCCCAAGAAAAAGGTGGGACCCACAGCTCCCTGTGATTAAAATCTCTCACTTTAGAGAGCACAAGGACAGGGCTTCACTCAGTAGAATGACACGGGTGGAAGGGCACACACTTCTCCCCAGCATCACCACTTCCTTCAAGCTCCTGGCCAGCTTACCAGCCGATTCTCTGCTAAGAGTGCGTACCCAGAACTCTTCCTTTATTTCCATAGCTTACATGATGAAGCTGTTAGGAAGAACATTCACTGAGCATTAGGAGCCCAGAACAGGCAGAGTGCCAGGTTAAAATGCCCGGCCCAGGGTTCCAGGAGAACAGTCGAGTTTCCCAGGCTTTAACGCTCCACCAATTCTCTGTAAAACCTGAGTTCCTGAGATCAGAATCAGGCTGAAAATGCTTAAAATACTTAAAACCATTTAAAACTGGGAATGAGAGGGGGAAAACAAACAAAACAATGACAACAAAACCAAGTTAAATTATGAACAGAATAAAACTACCAGGTAATTGGATACAAGTCAGAAGGAAAACCGGACCTCCAACGGACAGGAGGAGGAAGAGGGCAGGGAAGGAAGAACCAGAGAAGGCCCCCTCCACTCCCCCACCTCCCCGCCCCCCCACCCCCGCCCCCCAGGGAAGATCCCCATCTCTGGATGTGAACTCTGTGCATCAGCCCTCGGAGGGACCACGCTGTCTTTGGGCTTAGCAGGAAAGAGCCCAGTGGCTGACAAACCCCAATGACACAGTAAGAAGTCGGTGATTTCTCTGTCATCTTGGGGGGGGGGAGAAATAGAGAGAGAGACAGAGAGAGAGACAGAGAGAAAGACAGAGACAGAGAGAGAGAGAGAGAGAGAGAGAGAGAGAGAGAGAGAGAGAGAAGAGAGAGAGAGAGAAAGAGAGAGAGAGAGCTCACATAAAGACTGGAGATGCAGCCATGTCTGTTAACTGAGCTGAAAAAAATCTATGGTAGAAAATACCAAAAACCTAGCCATTCTAGGGGAAGAAAATATACAAAACCCCTCCAAAGCTAAACAAAACCCAAAACAAAATGGAAATGTTCTTCCTCCTAAAGAAAAGCACGCCGGAAACAAACACCCTGCAGGAAGTCCTTATGTAAGTTTTTACAAGGCTGGTCGAGGTTATTTTGTTTTTGATTCTACAAAGATTTTATCTCCATCCCTAATGCCAAAAGAGTGCAGGGCCCGGGAGCTGAACTTCATCTCCTCCGGGCCGAACGGGGCCTCGTGGTCAAAGTAGTAGAGCAGCATGCTGCTGGGGGGCAGCTGCACCAGAGCCTTCAGCTGCTTCTTCAGCTCGGCCACCGTCTGGTCCAGGCGGATGCTCATCTCCTCCACTTGGTCATTGAAGTGCACTTCTACTTTGGCACTGCTCTGGGGTCTTAGGTCCACTTCTGCCAAAGGCTCCAATTTCCCGTATTTTGTAATGAGCTCATGATACCTAGGAGCAGAAAAAGAATGTCAACTTAAACTACTCGCAAATGGCACCGCTACCCTGAGTGTCTTCTCATCCAGTCCGAGACTGTCCCTTCCTTCAGACATGTGCATCTAGATACCGAGTGACTGCTGTGGGCTCAGTGTCCTCACACAGCTACTCTGCTGAGGCCACAGTGAATCCATGTGCTCACGGAAAGGAGCATCGTCCTGAAGATGGTCCCCAAGCCTCGGCTATGTAGACAGCAGCTTAGAGGGGCCGAGGGTGTCTCCTGTAGTGTACCAAACACTCAAGGAGACCGAGGCTGCATAAAACAAGGTGTGGTGCACACTATCTAGCACCTGGGAAGTGGAGGTAGGAGGATTACAAGTTCAAGGTCATCCTCAGCTACATGTCAAGGTCAAGGTCAGCCTTGCTATAGCAACTGGGTAGGAAAGAATAGTTTGAGAAAGAAAACAACTAGAGGGACTGGGTGCTACAAAGGCCACAGGGAGAAGCCAAATGCCCCCAGGGTGCCCTTCTTCTTTTTTTTCTTTTTTCTTTTTTCCCTTTTGAGAGGGTTTTCTTTATGTAACCCTTGATATCCTGGAAGTCTCTCTGTAGACCAGGCTGGCCTTAAACTCATCTCTCATGTGCTGGGATTAAAGGTGCCTGCACCCTTTTTGGGTGTTACCACTGAGAAAGGAAACGCTTAACAAAGCACCTGTTTCTTAGTAATACAGGGGAAGGGAGGGGCGATGTCTCTGGATGCTCCGATTATAGAGAACAGCAATATGAATTTTATCTGTTATCTAGCTCTTTCAAGGAAGCCTTTTTCAAATGTTCCAGCCTGTCCTCAGCCAAATATAAGACAGTTTTGAAAAGATCAAGGGCTCATTCTTGGAAAAAGAAGACAATAAATAAAGATATTCTGTCATCAGGGCAGGAATAACAAAAAGCAAAGCAGAGAATGAGGAAAGTGAATTATAGGAGTAAGAACGGGGTCCCTAACATTAAATTCCTACATGGAAATTCTTGTATCCACTGCCAGCCTTGAAGGAATTAAGTCTGATTTGACAGAGGAAGTTGGGCAGTCTTCTATATACCAGCCAGGAGAAAGAATTCACCATTCTTAGTTCTACCATTACTAAGACATGCCGAGGTTAATTAAGGATCAGAACTCCACAGTCACGTAGCATTATGTTCTAGCTCTCCTGCTCCTGGCTTCTACTCAGCACAGTCAGTGTCATAACAAGGTTAGTAGAACACTAATGACACAGTGAGACATTGTGCTGAGAAATGGAGGGGAGAAATGCGGTGCAGTAAAAATAGCAGAGGCCCTGACTTTCAAGTCTATGCTGTGATTAATACGACTCTGCAGCTCAGTCCTTTGGATCTGCTTCCTTGGTAGCAAATGCAGGATGCTAAGGCCTGCCCTTCCCACCTGAAAGGCAGCCATAAATTAAACAACTGGTGAGTAACTCCTGTACATCCAAGTAAGAAAGACATCAGCATCATAGCCCTGCTGCTCCAGAGCTTACAACAGTAAAGTATACACACACCTTAGAAAACCCAAGACTGAAGTCCCCCGGAGGCACTTAGAGAAGGTGATGGTGTGACTCGTCAGCCTGTAGAATGTCTACCAGTGCTGGAGCCCAGAGTAAAACAAGAAAACAAAAAAAACCAATCCACAGGGCAACAGTAGCAACACAGGTATGGAGGGCATAACCTAACGGCTGAGCCTTTCTCATGGAGCCCAGAGCTCTGTAGTATGTGGGTCAGCAGGTCAAGAATCAGATCTTCAGACATACCAAGCACTTTGGAGAAAGAAGGTAAAGAGAGAAAGTCTGCTTCACTAAAGACAGCAGAGTCAGGGACGGAGGAGGTGGGGACAGAGGAGGCGGCCAGGTCAAGGTAGAACCAGAATAGAGAAAAGCTCCAGCGGTCAGAGGCCTGTCCGTCCGTCTGTCTGTCCACCATCAGGATGTCTGGGCTTCAGCAAAGGCAATGCAATCAGAGCACAGCAGGGCACAGAAACTCAAGTGAACAAACCCATCAGGACTTGAGATTACAGATGACTGAAACCTTTCCCAACATCTCCTGTCACTTGCCTTCACACATCTGGAGACGACTGTGATCCTGCAAAGGAAATTCAAAAACAGCAGCGGAACCCACATGGTCAAATGAACTGACCCCAACTTAAAGACTTCCCTCCAGACTACAGAAAAGCAGAAACAAGGCCAACACTCCAGCTGTCAAACTCTTCCTCGAAGGGAGAAAAGAGGCAATTAACAACACAGTCAAGGAGCGTAATGCACGCCATGTGTCAGTAGCCTGAGACGGCCCACTTTCATACATAAGTCATATAAGCCACAGAAGTGGAAGGAAATACCACAGGAAGAAGAATGGAGGGAAGGAACAGGAACAAGTCCAACAGTGGAGGCAGAGGGCAGTCTCAAAGCGAGCACCATGAGAAGAAAAGGCACCAGGAGCTCGGCGGCCTAGGATGAAGTAACTGGAAACACAAAATCCTAAGAAGTCAAGGAGACTAGTGAACTGGGGTAAGGTGAACCTCTGCAGGGGAAGGAGGGAGGGAAGGGATGGAAGGGAAGGTGGAGGGAGGGGATGGGAGGGAGGATAGGGAAGTAGGGAGGGGAGGAGAGAGGGATGCTGCCTTTACCAACCAGCCGGCCTGGTGAGGAGAACAGCCGCGGTAGCTGTCCCTAGCTCAATTCTGCTGAGCAATAATTTAGTGCGGAAACATTCTGAAACAAGAAAGGACCCAGGAACAGTCCCTAGGAGTCCTTCCTTCCTTCACAGTACACCCCTGTCTGCTTAAACATGAAACTAAAATTTCACAATGGTAACTTCTGCATTTCTAGACTCCCTTGGCACGACGGACAAATGAACTGATCTCAGCCATAAGTAAGCCTACAATCTAAGCCTCACTGTGGCAGATGAGCAAGTGTATTTATGAATTAAATGATTTCCATGGGACATTGGGATGCCGTATACATTCTCAAAACCAACATGTACAGAATAATCTATGGTTACCTCATTATCTTTTCTTTCAATCTTTCCTATCTTAATAAACAGTACCGAAAACTATCCAATTTTTCTAGCTAAAACCTGAGCAGTCTGGCTTCTTCCTGTCCTATCTGGTATCTCCTCCACTGCCTTCATCCAATCAATTAACATCTTTTGATTTCCCTTTCTCCTGAATGTCTTATTAATCTATTTATAGTTTGAGTGCCCTGTGTGCTTTATAAATTCAAGTAACTCTTATTAGTGATCTGAAGTGATGATACATTTTCTTTCAATACATAAACTAGATGGCTTTTGTCTATATATGTCAAATCTCTTCCTGGTAGGCCTTCCTACACTGCAGAGTTTAAAAAGGTTTTCCAGAATTTTCCAGAATTTAAACTTCATTTCCCAGATTCCCTTGCAGATGAGATTTAGCTTCTGCCAGGATCAATAAGCCCAGAGTGAATGTAGCAGACACAGCATGGGGACAGGCTAGGTAGCAGCTTCTTAATCACCAGACTGATTCCTGGAGGCAAGAGCCTAGCAACATCCTGCTAGCCTGGAGATCAAACATCAAGGACAGTGCTTGAGCTGGGCACCCCACCCCCACCCTTAGTTTACTGCAGAAGTAACAGTGCCTTTGTAGGGGCACGGGGGTGGGGGGTGGGTTGTGGGGAGCAGAGGGTACTTGTGTGGTATGATCCTTGAGGCAAACCTCAGGAGGCAGCTGGAGTCTACTCTTCTAAAGACTTTGTAGGGCTGTTAGTCTCTGCATGAAATCCCTTCTTAAGCAGCTTATCACTTCCCATGAATTTAGGATGGCTCCAGGACAGGCTGTCTTCATTTTTCAAAAGCCCAGTACGTTTTAGAAACAAATTTCTTCCTAGTATTTTAGTCTGGGTATTTTATCTATTACTCAAAAGTCCATCCAAGCTGAACACTGCCTGCACCGTGGCTCCTCAGCTTCCCAAAGCATCTGCTCATTGTCTTCCCAAAGCTGTGTTCTTAGACAACCCAAATGGTTTCTAAGTATTCTTCAAAAGCAACTTCTCAATTTACAGCCTACGGATCTTCATCTGCTATTAACAGTATTTAATATTTATAAGCCTTGCTTCTTAAGTGAGCAAAATTCCATGTACTGTGCATTTGTGTTCAGAAGTTCCTGGTAAGTATCTCTCCTTAAAAAGGTAACATGTGAGGCTCTAGAGATGGCTCAGTGGTTAAGAGCATTGACTGTTTGTTCTTCCAGAGGTCCTGGATTCAGTTCCCAGCATCAACATGGTAGCTTACAACTGTTTCTAACTCCAATTCCAGAGGATCTGACACCTTCATACAGACATTCATCCAGGCAAAACACAGATGCACATTAAATACAAATAAATAATATTTTAAAAATGTAACATGTAAAACATGAAAAATTCCCAGTGGCCCACTTGGCTAAATATATCCCCCAAGTGATGAGAAGAAAAGAATTTGTTAAGTTTACTTTTTTCCTGAGGCAATATGAGGGGTTCCAAACTATATCCCAAGTATCCTCTGACCATCCCTATCTAATCTCCTCTACAATAAATCTTCTCTCACTCTGAGCCAATACCATATCCACAGCACAGAAGTGTCCTTAACACTTAGTAATGGATGTCCACTTTCCTGACACCAGGCCATGGGAACGCTACTTACTTGGCACACATTCATCCCATGTTGGAGGCAGATGGAACCTTAGCGATCATCTGTCACACGTTACAGAAATGTAGAGTCTGCTCATTACCCAGAAGCTCCAGGGCTGAGGTAGACTGAGCCTCAAGCTTACCCTAGACAGTCATTTCTCTTAGTTGGAGCCACAGGGCTCCAAGTGGTAATGAGCACTACTCTAGAAACTCGCTTCTCACTCTGCGTTCAAACGCCGGCCCTTTCAATTGTTCTTCAATGGCTCTCTCTTCTCCCCATTTTTCAAAGGGTCTCACCATGTGACTACAGATCCTTGGATTTCAGCCTCCATGTCCTGAGGTTGTGGGAGAAAGCCTCATTTCTCATTCTGTCACATACACCTGTGTGGTCCTAGTGCTCGGTTTCTCTGTGTCCAACTGCCTCCATTGCAAGGTTTACTTTCTTGATTAGCTTAAGCTACAGACCTTTCCCACCTGATTCCCTCAAGGGTCTTGACCCAGCATGTTCCATTAACTACTTTAAGAACAAGGCATTTAAGTACACTAGATTGGCCTTGAACTCACAACCTTCCTGCCTGTCTCGCTAGTGCTAGGATTAAGGGCATGTGGCACCACATTTCCAAATCACAATTTCTTTAACTCAAGGTTGCCAAAATTACCAGCTAATGGCTAAAATGTGATTCATTTGATGATGGAATTTACACAACTACCAGACAGCAGTTAACTTTTTTTTATCTGCAAACATTTACCATGACAATCAGGACTTTATTCAAAATGGCTTCATAAGTTCATCTTGTACTGCCTACCTCTCTAAACTCAAAGAAGCAATGAGTTAGACAAGATTAAAACCAAGGGCATACAACACAGGCTAGGAATGTGTGTGTGTGTGTGTGTGTGTGTGTGTGTGTGTAACAAATGAAACGGCATCTGACAGAACAAAAGCAAAAAAAAAAGGCCTTTTTTTATGTCAGACTGGTAAGTCTGACAAAGTTGGATTTAAGAAGGACCGAGGCTCAATGTGCTGTGATACACACACACAGGAGGCAGAGGTGGGCTGGAGACACTAATGCCCTATCAGTAATGACAAAACAAGCCAAGAAAAGTCCATTAATAGTTCCAAGTAGTACTAATGGCTTAACCTAGCTGGCATCGCAAATGCTACTCAATAACTAAGAACAAACATCTCTTTTTAGTGTATGCAAAGCAAGACTGACCATGTGCCTACTCAAGGCTATCTCAAGCATCACCTCAGCAACCTTCTTCCCCACATGCATGTGTACACATGTGTGTGTGCACATGTATGCGTATGTATAATTGTAGAGCCGAGTGGACAATCTTGAGTGACAGGGTCTCCCAGTGACCTGGAGCTCACTAACTAGGTGACAATGGCTGGATAGCAAATGACAGTAACCCTCTAGTCTCAGCCTAGCCTCCCCAGTGCACACCACCACACCCAGCAGTTTTACATATGATTTCCACCTGCAATGCATATATGCATGCGTGCGCACGCGCGCACACACACACACACAACTCATACTCGCACACACAATCAGTGGCCTGGTGAATGTCACACTCTTGGCTGTGCTGCCGTACCACATACAGTTTCTGCTGGACACTGTGCTGCGGGGAGCGGGTGCTATTATCTGTCACATACTGCTTTTGTAACTACATGTGCACCTACAATTAATCCTAATAAATGTTTCAATTAAAGGAGGGCTACAGACTCTACAGATTCCATGGGTGTCCTGTTCTAGAGAAGCCAAAACAACAGGCACAGAAAACAAGCAGCAGCTGACAGAGGGGAAAGGTTGGGGCAATGGGTTGATGAGGAAATAGTTTTTAGATGATGAGAATTTAAAGTCTGGTTCTGTTGGAGAGGGGTTACATAATGGAACTGTCAAAGCTCAGAAATATACAGTAAAAAAAGGGTGAAAATGTACTCTATGTCAGTTAAAGGACAATAAATCTGATTTTAAAAAATAATATGGGGCCAGGAAATGCCTCAATGGCCAAGAGTACTTGCTCGGCAAGCAGGAAGGCCTGAGTGCAGACAGCCGTGCCCAGCATGTAAGAAGCTGGGCCTAACTTCAGCACTGCTGAGGAGGGGCCAGACAGTGTTGGGGCTAGCTGACCACCAGCACCAAGCTAAGTGGGAGTCTATCTCAAAATAAATAGGGCAGAAAGTCACAGCACGGGGTACATGGTGTCCTCTGGCCTGTGCCTGCACACACATCACACATATAAAGTGGATCCTGATACAAGATAACCAAATAGGATTCATCCAGATAAAGGGAAAGGCTGAAGTGAGATTACTGCAGAAGGCGATCCACACCACCACAGCATGCTTCTCACATGGCAAGGATCTCACTAGGAGTGAGCTGAAGAGAAGACAGCACAAGGCCAACTGTGGTGTGCCCATTTCCACACAGAAGTTTAGCACATGACTGCCGTGGAATTTTGTCAGGAAACCTCTATCAGTGGTTGCCTGGGAACCAGGCCCTTCATGGCTGCTTTGTACAGATGAACAGAAAGATGTTCTTTTTGCTTCAAGTTTAAGATTTTCAACCAGATTTCACATGGAAGAATTGTTCATCAAGATAAAAATAAAGCAATGTAGAAACCAAGACACACCCCACAGATTATAAGAGGTACCACAATGTGTATAAACTCTTAAAGCTAAATGAAACACTTACTAGAAAAATATGAAATTGCCAACCCAATTTACTTTACAAAGCTAGTACAACACTTATAAACCCAGAAAGACAGATAATTATTATAGGCCAATTTTACATTTATAAATAAATGGAAACATTCCAAATACATGAGATTAAATCCTACTTGCTTATGAATGATATCTCTTATTCTATAAGTAATTGAACACTGAAATACAGAAATGGCTCAGAGTAAACATCTTGTTAAAATCCAGAGTAATAGAAGACAATGCGAACTGAAATGCAAAAAGCATTCTATAAAACCTGGTGCTGTTTAATGACTGAAGGAACACCCTAGAAAACTAAGAACAAAAACTACTGCAACTCAGTAAAAGTCCAATTTCATATCAAAATGTTTCCCAGTGAAGCACTGGATACATTCTCTTCCAAGGAGAAAGAAGGCCATTCATTAGACAGACGGCCTCCACTGCATCTCTGTCTAGGTGGGTCTGCGTCTCAGCTCTGAGCCTCCAGCACACATGCTACACAAGTATTTTACCGTCAGAGCCACATCCCCAACCTGCCTATTATTTTATATATCCCACTAGATGTCCCGTTCAAGGAAAAGAAATGAGAAGTGCAAAAATTATTTGAGGAAATATGTGGGTACAAAGAAATCCCCCCAAAAGTAAATATGAACTGCCTCAATGCTGTTAAGAATGACAGATAACCAGCATGCAAAACTGCCAATGGCCGCCCTAGTCACCAACAATAGCCTGCTAGAAACAGAACAAGGAGCTGGGCGGTGGTGGCGCATGCCTGTAATCCTAGCACTCTGGGAGGCAGAGGCAAGCGGATTTCTGAGTTCGATGCCAGCCTGGTCTACAGAGCGAGTTCCAGGACAGTCAGGGCTACACAGAGAAACCCTGTCTCAAAAAACAACAACAACAAAAAAGAAACAGAACAAGGAATCTCATTTGAAAGAGCAATGAAAGTTAATAAAGTGCCTAGAAAGGAACTTAACAAAACTGTATGAGACACTTGTGAGAGAGAGGCGGGGCCTGTTAGGACACAATGCTCTGTATACACTGTGTACACGGAGTGCTGCTCCACTAACACAGGGCAGGCGGTGAGGCCAGACGCTAATTCTCTCCCCTGTTAACCAATGCAGTGTTCACAATCTAGTTACAGCAGGGTTTGTGAAACTTACATTTCTAAAGCCCACGTGGAACAGAATAGCCCTACAATAACTAAAATAATTTTAAAACAGTGGTGGGGAAGAGGCTTACCCTGTCTGGGAACTACGACTGTGTAGCTCTGTGACGAGGCAATGGTACAAGAATGGATAAATATGCCTACATACACCGATAGACAAGACCAGGCCCCTGAAACAGAGCCACGCGCAAGAAGCAAGACATGGGACAGAGACAACATTCCAGACCAAATCCACACCAGGGTGGCAGGGAAGGAGAGGCCTCAAGTGCTGTGTGAAATCACACAGACAGCAGTGCCACACAGTGAAAGCCATGGTGCACACAGAAACCACAGTGCACATGCAAAACTCAGGAGAGTATCTTAAGTGACCATCAGATAGGAGAAAACCTCCCCTTTAACGTGAGCAGAATAAGTAGCAGCTGTGGCCACACGCACAAGACCAGCACACGCTGAAGTCAGTCAAACTACATCAAGGATGGGAGAAAGGATCACAAAATGATCAGAGAAGAAAGTATCAGTTCTTCAGGGATGTGGCCCTCCACCCTCCGGAAGGTTTCCACGTTTCCAGCGGATCACCCTATACTCAGGCACATGCTACCAGCATACTGGAGTTCATAGTAAAAATCAAAACAAAAAACAATTCAGAGGTTTTGTGGGGGAACACACACACACACACACACACACACACACTTTTTTGAGTAAGCGTTTCTTTGTGTAACAGCCCTGGCTGTCCTGGAACTCAGAGACCAGCCTGCCTCTACCTCCAGAGTGCTGGGATCAAAGGTGTGCACCGCCACTCCTGGATATAAAATAAAATTTAAAGAGTAAGCTGTAGAATAAAAGATTGGTAAGGTTGGCATTAAAGTTTAATACTGTCTCCAACAAAATAGAAACTGAGAAGACCACGGGAAGCCACTTCATTGACACAGAAGTATAAGCCCTGCTTTATATGTTGTTGTTGGTTTTAAAGAGACACCAAAGATGCACACCAGGTTTCTGACCTGAGGAGCTGGAGCAATGGTCAACAGTTGTGAGTACTTAGGGGTTCTGCAGAGGACTAGAGCTCAAACCTGCTGAAACTCCAGCTCCAGGAGGATCTGACCAACTCTTCTGGCCTCTGTGGGCACCTGCACTTGGGTGCACATGCACACACTCCTGCACTTGGGTGCACATGCACACACTCCTGCACTTGGGTGCACATGCACACACTCCTGCACTTGGGTGCGCATGCACACACTCCTGCACTTGGGTGGGCATGCACACACACCTGCACTTGGGTGTGCATGCACACACACCTGCACATGGGTGGGTATGCACACACTCCTGCACTTGGGTGTGCATGTACACACTCCTGCACTTGGGTGCGCATGCACACACTCCTGCACTTGGGTGGGCATGCACACACACCTGCACTTGGGTGTGCATGCACACACACCTGCACTTGGGTGTGCATGCACACACACCTGCACATGGGTGGGTATGCACACACTCCTGCACTTGGGTGTGCATGTACACACTCCTGCACTTGGGTGGGCATGCACACACACCTGCACTTGGGTGTGCATGTACACACACCTGCACTTGGGTGGGTATGCACACACACCTGCACTTGGGTGGGTATACAGACACACAATTACAAAATAAAACAAGTCTTTAAAAGGATGCTTGCTCTGGTGACTTCCTAGAGTAAGAAAGAGGATAAGCAGTAAGGCTAAAAGCACCCCATTTTCCTGAAATACTCTTTCTTTTTAATTAAAGTAAAATAATGTGAAAATAAATTCATCTGCTCTGAATAGAGGAAATGAGTATCTTATTACTCTTAGTAATTTTTAGTTTTATTTTTTATTTTTAAAAATTAAACAAACCACCACCAACAAAAGGTACAGCTGGCTACTTGTTCTGAACAAGGCTAAGTTCAGAGACCACAGGCAGTTTCCCTAATACCAGCAGCACTTGGGGACCTCACTGCACCTCTTCTTCGAAATGCTCATCTGTAACTGCTTTAGAGATTAGGAAGGCAGCGACCTCCTGCTGGGCTGAGGCCGAGGAAGAGGCAAGAAGTGAAAAGCAAGTCCTGGTAACAACAAAGCCCACGGCACAGGGAAAGCTAACATTTCAGAGGGTCTCCGAGGAGCTGCGAGGAGAAAGCCCCTTTTGTCTCCCCTCAGACTCCCAGCTGAATGTGAGCAGTGCTGTGTCACCACCTGACAGAGGATGATGGAGCTTGGCAAGGCGGAGAACCCCAGGAGACCCGTGTCCAGGGAGGAATGTTCTTCACAACAGCAGGTCCTCTGTGTGGAAGGAATATGAGGTAACGGACACAGTGCGCTAGGATTCCTCCAGCATCGGAGACAAAACGGGCCTTCATCAGGGTGGTGTCCAAATACAGCCTGCTGCCCTGTCTCACAATCACAGGAGATACAATCAACTCGGCTAAGAAAAGCCATTAGAAAACTCTAGCAGGAAAAGCCACTCTCCATACTTCACAAGGCACGCCACTGGTGACATTAAGCAAGCACTGGAGGAACTGGGCCCCCAATCCTTGGCATTCTAAAGAAGCCTTCCCAAGAGAGCTCAAGCATCCCTCAGGACACACAGACACACAGACACACAGACACACACACACACACACGAGGGACCAGTTTTTGAGGGGAGTGAAAGCATAGAAGAGCTTGAGGAAGCTGTCTGACAGCAACACTCCTCTGTCCATCTGTCCATCAGCTGAGAGTCCTCTGGAACCCTGGTTCTTATAATTCTTTTGATAAAGGTTGAAATTTTAAGGTCTGAAAAAAGAGGTACCCCAAATCAGCTAGCTCACTCACTTCCCCATACTGAGCTCAAAAACAAGAAGACACTGCACCCCCAAAGATCAAGACAAGCTGAAATCCGAGAGGAACTTGACTCCTTTTGTTTTTTTCTCTCTTTAATATTAAACGGAGGACTACGTATTAGCTCAGTGCTACAGAAGCAGTTTAAATCCAACCTCTCAGAGGAGACAGAGAGGGGGCCACGGCAAGATTAGGGGAAGCTCATAACCAGAAGCAGTGTAACAGCATCGGGTTAGGGGCAAAGCAGTAACAACACATGTGCTGGGCTCTGAGTGGGGAGGCCCCGCCATCCTGAATGATGCTGTGATGTCCTAGAAGGATCATGGCTGTGAACACTTGAAACAAGCAGAAATGCGCAATGTGTTTCCTTAGGACTGTGCTCTATAATTCAGCCTAACACAGGCATCCTCTAAAAGGCTTTCAGTGTCTAGAGTACAGCCTTGTTTCCTATAACCTCAATCAGTAATTCAGTCTCCAGGTCTTTCTCAGGCCCTCCTTAGAATCAGAACCCAAGCCCACCCTTTGAACCAACCATGCTCCACATCAAACTTCCAGCAATTTCCTATCACAGTAAGAACAGCGATAGGTAAGAACCACCACGCTGGCTCCTCCCTTACCTCCACTACTTCCAGTCAGAGCAATCCCCCTCACCTTCAGCAGGCTAGTACAAATGCTTTCTAGGACAAGGTGGTCTTTCCCTGACCTAATCGTCTTCCTCATGCTATGAGCACAGTCAGGTACTGAGCAGTGCTACCCTGCCAGGCAGCATGTGGATCCTGGGGAGAAGGGAAGGCCCTAAGCAGAAACACTGCTGCTCTGCCCAGCAGTCAGCAGCGAGTGTGGGAGGCACCAAGAGACTGACATACGAATGGACAGACAACAGAATACAAATCAAGTCTGGTTTCTGGGCTAAGGGAATGGCAGGATGTCGACAAGGTGCGCTAGCTTGACCAGGGTGTGCGGATGGGGAACCTCAAGTACGGTGAGAGCAAGAAAAGAAGCAGGTAGCCTGCTTGGTGCGGGCCACTCGGGGAGAGCACCAGAGCCTGAGGGGACAGTGAGCCAGCAGGTCACCAGCAAGCAGGTTCCTGCTTCTGTTGTTGGAAATACATACACCTGACTCTGTGTCAGCTGCTATAAGACTGTGTGTCACACTGCAAGACGCGGTGTGAAGGTTTGGACTCGAGAACAAGGCAGACAGAGGTTAGAAGCCATCAATGGAAAGTCTGTGAAAATCTAACTTCAAAAGAAAAAGGACCCAGATGGTCTCAACAGAGAAGGAGGAGAAAGAAATCCTGAGTAAGTCCATCGTTCTCCTGAGAGCTCGGGGCAGGAATGGAAGGCGTGAGGAGGGGGCAGAGGGGCAGGTGTGGAGGAAGATTTTGTGTGGGGAGAGAAGACATCAAAACTGTGATTTCAGACACATTGTTTCAACATCCAGGTGAGGCGCCAAGCTGATAACTGAAGCACTAGGTCAGGGTAATTCATCTCTGACCGGGCCCTCAGTTATAATCACTATTACTTTTATTATTTATTATTACAATTATTAATTACAGCTACCCACATAGGTGGCATCTAGAGCCACAGGAATGGCTACAAGTATGAAATGAACAGGTGCAGGAAGAGGAATACAAGGGAGAAAGGCCTGGGAACTCAGTCTCTGGGGGTCAGAGGTCAGGACCCAGCCAAGGAAAGGGCCTCTAGCGTGACCCCAAAGCAAGCCTCTCTCATGCTGATGTTTATCCTGACACCCCCAGTTTCTGGCCCAGTGCCACTTGGTTTAGAGCAAGTATGCAGTAAATAAGTTAAAACATCCCCTGAACTAGGATCTAGAGTCAGTTCCTAGAAGTTCTGTGGTGAAGCAGAAGAATCCAGTAACTGAAACATGATCAACCAGGAGAGGACATCCTCCAGCCACCTGCAGCACACACTCAACTTACTATGAAACAGTACACCACGGCTCCAGGAGCCACTGGGAGACAAGGCACAGAGGAGGCCTATTGACCAGCAGAGCAAACACTGGGTGCTCAAAGGCCAAGAGACAGAACAGAGGCTTTTCTTCTCTGGTTGTTTCAGAAAGCAAACAAACACATGGCCTATGGCGGGGACTCCGTCCCATGCTGGCCAGTCACTTGCCATGAGCAGCCCCAGCAAGGAGGCTCCACCAGCAGAAGCCGACAATGACAAGGGTAACGGAGCACCCACAGGCAACCACTGAGCTCTCACACTTATGAGACACACTCACAACACTGAGGTCTGACTCCCTTCTGTGCCCAAGATGGTTGGATGATTCTGGGGTAGGAAAACAGACTATAGATCTCTGGATAGTCCTTAGTAGTTCCGTTTGAAAGAAGACCAATCACAGTGTGGAAAAAACATTTCTGTTGCCCTCAGGGACCCTCAGCACGCCATGATGGCCCCTCACACGTCACTCAGAAACAATCTGAGTCACTTTCCTCACACATCTAAATAAAGAAGACTGACCTCATGTCTAATTAAAACAAGGCAGGAAAACCAGCAGCAGGACCAGTCAAAGGAAAAGAAATGTCTTTTCCAAAACAAATGGACATATCTGTGGATTTCAGGAAACCGAATCCCTACTGATTCAGTACAAACCCTGGGTTTCCTAAGGGGTCATACTTCCACTGTGTACTAACTGTACCAGGCTATGTGTGTTTTGTCAGTATTTTAGGAAGAGGTAATGTACGGAACTGGAAGAGAAAAGGGTGAGTTCAATGCCGATGCTCCACCCATGAATCACTGTCTTAATTCACAGCATGCATACCGCATACGCTATACATTTTAGGATACACATTCCATACACTGTCTTCTCTGTCAAACATAAATACCACTATAGCTTGCATTATACGTATTTATTTATGAAGTATATTATTCATTGTTGTGGGTGTGGGTGCGGATGCCACGGCACACGTGGAGGCACAAAAGGACCTTCAGGAGTCAAGTTCTCTCTTCTCATGTGGGTGCAGGAGATGGGACTCATCCTGTCAGGCCTGGTGGCAAGCATCTATATCTGCTGTGTCATGTCACCTGCCCCCACAGTTCCTTCTTAAGTGCAAAATAGTTCTGGGATATCAAATGGACTCAAAAACATTTGCTGACTAAATCCACCAGTTTTATTTCAAAACTACTGGGACAGGCATTGCAGTGGACGATAGAAGACAACTTTGGCTATCTAGTGTCTGAACAAGCTTCAGATGATAGCCTCAGGGGAGGGGTGGCCCAAAACCCATGAGATGCAAGCATTTGAGAGACATTCAAACACTACAGAGAATATATTCTTCCTGTGTCCCCAAAAACTACAAGAGGGGAAATGGCACAAACCTGTCTTTTTAAATCTTAAGTACTAGGCAAAGATGCAGACCTGAGAACTTATGTGTATGTGCTTAGTTTATGTGTGTGCCTCTCAGTGTGCCCACCACATATGTGCAAGAGCCCACAGGGGTCATAGAGAGCATCGGATCTCTGGAACTGAAGTTATAGACAGTTTTGAGCTGCCATGTAAGTCCTGGAAATAGAACTGAGGTCCTCTATAGGAGCAGAGAGCACTCTTAACTGCTGAGCCACCTCCCAAGCTCTCAGAGGTGGCCGGCAGCAAATGCAGGACTAAAATGCATGGGCATGGCTACAGTGATGGCATGCCACCTGTTGCTGTCTGTCTAAACGTCACTGTCAGGAGCAAGTCGCTCTTGGACGGATACAGAAATCCGGCTGGGCCTTGCTTTCTACCGATCCTGTCCGAGAGTAATTCTCTAATCTTTCTGTCTGTTCTGTGAGCCACATGGCTTTTTATTATCTTATTCCTAAATTCTTACTTGACTTAACTTGCCCAGAGTTGATTCTGTTGCTTGCACTACGAAATTAGCAGGCAGTAGATGAATTATAAGCAACAGACTCTCAGGTAATGAAGGGCAATCTGTGTTTGGTTTCTGCCTAGGAAAGGCCAGTGGGTATCATATTAGTGCTCACAGGAGACATTCTTTAAATCCTCAATGTGGAGATGTGAAAGAACTAATTATCACCCATGGTCACGTGGAAGGCTTGGGGTGACAGAGATAGTGCTACCAAGAATGAAGATCGTGCAAAGTCAAGGCCACAAGGCACAGCACCTGCTAGCTTATGGGATTAAATAAAAGGAAATCATGGCAAAATCCCCATAAACTATGCCCAGGGAGGATACTGAAATACAGGTACTATTAAAAATACAATGTAGTCAGGCATGGCACATGCCTATTATCCTAGCACTTACAAGGCTGAGGAAGGAGTGAGAACTAGGTGCAGGAGAGGTGGCTCAAGAGTTCAGAAGCTCCCAGATTTTCCAATGGACCAGAGTTTGGCTCCCAGTATCCTTGTTGGGCAGCTCACAAACTACCTGTCAACTCCAGCTCCAGGGAATCTGAAGAGAAACTTCATAAATAAATCGAAGATGTAAAATACCTTTAGAAAAGAGTGCAGGAGAGAACTGGACTGAGGAGTGTGCAGGGTGTTCGGAGGCCTTCTGCACTTATTCATAAGTCTACTCCTCTACCCGCCTCTGCAAAATACACTAATCTATTTATTCATATATTATTTATACATATATCTTGGCTGGCTAGCATCGGGTCACAGCACACTCAAGAGAGGATAATTACAGAAAGACTCTGGTCACTAAGACACATATTGGAAGTACGTGTAAGGTAGAGCCCAAGGGCTCTTTACCTCTTGCTGGCTCTGCTGGCATAGGCACTTACTTGCCAAAATGTCTGAAATCTGACAGCTCCCATCAGCAGCTGAGAGCAGTTACAATGTGTGCGTGTCCAGTTGGCTGACAAAAGTGGATTTAATCATGAGCTATGCTAAAGGAGGCTGAGATGCCAATATTTTTGATAATATGCATGAATTCAAAACCTTGAAGGACATAGGAATGATAAGTGATCTTATCATCCTCATTGCTTCCTACCCAGCTTCTCTTTATGGAACCTTAGAAGGACCCAGAAGACAGTTCCTACTCCAAGGCTGGAAAAAAAGCGGCACCCACGTCTCTGACAAAGACATTACAGGCCGAGGACGCAGGTAGAGGACTGGAACTGGGTTACCTGCTTCCACTTGAAGGATAGAAACAGCCAAGTGGTGGCATGTAAGCGCTAATGGATAGGAAAATAGGCATAATTAGATAAAGAGACAGGCAGGAAGGAATGTTTATTAAATAGTTTGTGTCAGGGCCTGGGGAGAGAGCTCATCAGCGCAGTGCTAACAACACAATCGTGAGGACCTGATCCACACGTGGTGTTCAGGTCTACAACACCACTGTAAAGAGTTAGGGTATCACACACATACAATCTCTGTGAGAGTAGACTCCTAGAACTTGCTGGCAAGCTATTCTAACTAAATCCCTGATCCCCAGCAAGAGACTCTGTTACAAAAAATGTGAAAGCAACTGAGGAAGACAGCAGATGTCAATGTATGTTCTCCATATTTACAGACACATACATAAGTGTGTGGACACACACACATAAATATACACATACCTACACAAAAATAAATGAACGCATTAAACAGTCTGTGTGAATCCTCTGCAGCAGTGAATGGATCCTGGAGTCTTTAGGATCACTCGAAGGAGCCCATGAACCCTGGTCAACTGCAGCATTACACGGAGAGCAATAGAGCTTCTCCAGCGAGAACCATAGACAGTCAATATGAAAGACCTGGTGATGGAGACTCTCCTTCCATCTCCACAAACTCTCCCCTTGTAGTAAAAACAATCCAGTTCTTTCTGAATCAGAGTAGGCCTGCGATCCCAAAGGATGACAGTGCAGTTCACGGCATACCCCAAGATGCCGTCCAGTAAATGGCTTGCAGAATGGCCTTTAGATGTTAGCTTTACAAGGTTTCACCTTAGCCCTCAGAATAACATCCTGGAAACTGTCCCTCACAGCTACCCATGCTATTTCCACACATCACCAGGCCAAATGTATCGCCCAAAAAAGTTTGCTGAAATGTCAGGCAAGGAAGGTGATTAGGTGTCAGGAGAAATAGAGGAGGCATATTTAGCTGTAGACGGAACCCAGAGGCTCTCTTTAGCACTTCCTGTACTACAAGGTCTGAAGGGAGAAAGTCCAAGAATGAAAGCACAGATAGTAAAACTACTAAGGGTGCAGATGCCAGCACCAACAGCTGGCTCCCACGGTCCTGCCTGAAGTCAAAGAAGGCTGTGAGCAAACAGAAGGGGGTGGAGAAAGCAGTGAACACCCAGACTCACCAGAAACTCATCTCCATGTGCACAACAATCGCACTGTGCACATGTGAGACTACTGTCTCTCTTACAACTGGGAAAGGACACCAGAGGCCGGAAAGTGGGAGAAATAAGCTATACTACCATTGATGTGTGGTTTCTATTTTGTGAAGATTAGGATGCTGGGGATGTAGCACAGGAAGAAAATGCTCACCTAGCAAACCCAGGTTCCATCCTCAGCACCATCCACTAAAAAGCCAAATAAACAAAGTCTGATGTTTCATGTTTCTCAAAAGAAATTCAAGAAAATGCCTAAAACAATCCATGTAGTTTTAACCATGTGGCTAAAACAAGAATGGTGGCCACGTTCCTCTGTAGTCTCCATGCTTAGGGGGCAGAGACAAGAGGGCTGAGGTTTAAGGGCAGCCTGGGGTCAAGAGACGCTGATACATCCTTGGGTTAGAATAGAGCAAACAAGGCGGGGTCTCTGATGTCTAATGGGGGAAACAAGGCGGGGCCTCTACTGTCCAATGGGGAGAAACAAGGAGGGGCCTCTGCTGTCCTCATTAGCCAGCCTCTACAATGGCAGCAGCTGTGTAGTAGAAACTTAACAGAGTTTTAAATGAGAAAATCAGTGGCTGATGACACAGCTGCACTGTGGTGTCCACAGATAGCAGTGCCAGTGGTGATGCATCAAATAGGAGATTTTTGTACTCTCTTGGGTCCTGCCTAACAAGCCTTCTGATATATAATACATTTCCCTGCTAATTACAGCTAATCAAGGTTGATTTCTATGGCTTCCACTCTAGAACACTATTACAGAGGAATAATGCACATCGAGATAATTATACCATTAGAGACAGAAAACAATTTTATCTATTTCTGTACCTACACAGCTATGTCTACAGGTATCAGTAAGTTTGTCAAATGGAATAGATACTGGGTCATACTTTAGCTTTAAGATCTATTTACTTTGTGTGTGATAGCACGGCTTATGTGATCCTGCATGCGTGTGTATGTGTGCCTGTGAGTATGTGTGTATGTATGTATGTATGTTTGGGTATGTTGGTGCAAGTGTGTGTCTGTACCTGTGTGTGTATGGGGGTATACCAACTGCTGCTCATGCCATGATGTATGTGGGTCACCACCTGAAGGATGGGATTGTGTCCTTCCATTTTGTGGGGCAGACTCCCACCGTCAGGCTTACAGGCAAGCACTGGGACCCTTTACCTGATAAGCCACCTTGCCAGCCGTGGATTTAAAGTTTTTCCCATTTTGTTTAAACCTCTTCAAATATTTGTAAACATATCCTTATGCAAACTTATAGCCCTATAGAATGCTCATCACTTTTAGTAAAAATATTAGCCTGTAAACACTAATTCCTCTGAGGAGAAAATATGTCTATCCAAGAGTCACAAGCCTGACAGATATGAGGTTCATTCTGCCTTATATAACTCTTATGTCTGCCCTGCTCACTGAAACCTGGTTTAGCCAGGGGTCCTGCTGGTCTAGTGAGGGCTCCTGCTGGTCTAGTGAGGGCTCCTGCTGGTCTAGTGAGGGCTCCTGCTGGTCTAGTGAGGGTTCCTGCTGGTCTAGTGAGGGCTCCTGCTGGTCTAGTGAGGGCTCCTGCTGGTCTAGTGAGGGCTCCTGCTGGTCTAGTGAGGGCTCCTGCTGGTCTAGTGAGGGCTCCTGCTGGTCTAGTGAGGGCTCCTGCTGGTCTAGTGAGGGCTCCTGCTGGTCTAGTGAGGGCTCCTGCTGGTCTAGTGAGGGTTCCTGCTGGTCTAGTGAGGGCTCCTGCTGGTCTAGTGAGGGCTCCTGCTGGTCTAGTGAGGGCTCCTGCTGGTCTAGTGAGGGTTCCTGCTGGTCTAGTGAGGGCTCCTGCTGGTCTAGTGAGGGCTCCTGCTGGTCTAGTGAGGGCTCCTGCTGGTCTAGTGAGGGTTCCTGCTGGTCTAGTGAGGGCTCCTGCTGGTCTAGTGAGGGTGCATGTTAGCCTTGCAGATTCCCTGTTGTTGTTTTTGCCACTTGGGAGTTTTCTGTTTAATTGTTCAGAGTGGGGTTTTGTTTGTTTGTTTGTTTGTTTGTTTGAAGACACTCACCCCTTGCTAACCTCAAACTCGCTAAGTAGCTAAGGATCGCCTTGAATACCCAATTCTCCTACTGGACTCTTTAATACTAGGATTACATATGTAAGCCACCAAACTTGTCACCATCACCATCACCACTTCCTCCTCCTCCTTTCTTTCCCCTCCTCTTTTTCTTCCCCCTCCTCTTTTCTCTCCCCTCCCTTTTCCTTTTCCTCCTCTTCCTCTTCCTCTCCCCTCCTCCTATCGCACTACCCCTCCTCCAAGAAAGGGGTTCCCTACATAATCATTGAAGTCCTGGTCCTATAGCCTCCTCCACTTCCAGAGGTCTGCAACTGTTATGTGCTACCATGCCCAGCTCTCTCTCTCTTCTTTTCTTTTGAATACTTCAGGATCCTTTCTATCCTCTTGCCTCTCTTGCATGTGTGTGTGTGCATATGTGGCTATGAATGTATATTACTTCAGAGTGTGCATGTGGAGATCAGAGGGAAGCCTCAGGTGTCAGGCCTCACGCGAGTCAGCTTACATGTATGTCTGTGTTCCCCATGCATTCCTAGTGCCCTAGGAGGTTAGAAGATGGAGTCGGATTCACTAGAAGTGGAACTGGGTGGCTGTAATCCATGCAGGTGCTGGATCAAACCTTGGTCCTCTGTAAGAACAACAAGTGCTCATAACCACCACACTATCTCCCCACCCTGCCCCAGGCTTTCTTAAATAAGGTAGGAATTTAAATTGATGGCAGGCAACTCTCCTCGCCAACACCTGGAAGCCTGTTTTCAGGGATATCTTCTCTTGTGTATCTGGTGGCAAGCAGCACCTGTTGCTCTTCCTGCTCCCTGTGGATTAAAGGTAGGGCTTCACATAGGCAGGCGTCCTCCTAAAACTCAGACAGCTCTAACTCAGTCGGGCGTTCCCCTCCTTATGCAGCCAGCCTGACCCATCCCTTCCAGAGCCTACTTTCTAGACCTTTCCTCACTTGCCAAGCCTGCCGGTCTGCAGAAGCTGCCATGTCCCAAAGCAAACACAACAGACAAGAAGAAGCTAGTTGAGAACAGATGAAGATGTGCTCCAAGAAGAGAAATTTGCAACCCAAAGCAAAATGGGTGTTCACCAGGCCCCAGTCCACAGCCCACAGAAGACTAGAGGAAATGCTATTGGAGTGGCACTCAACCTTCCTCATGCCATGACCTCACAGCTCATGTTGTGGTGACCCCAGCCATACAATTATTTTCTTTGGTTCTTCATTAATAACTGCAATTTTGCTACTGTTACAAATCTTAATGTAAATAACTGGTAATAAGGATATCTGATATGCAGACCTGTGAAAGGGTCATTCGACCCCCCAAAGGGTCCTGACTCACACCTGAGAAGCATGGTACTATGGAAAGGAAGATGTCTGCTTTTGTGTTTTCCTTTTCTCTTTCAAACCTACTGACAAAGTCCTCTAGGACCTAAAGATCAGATCTTGTCCAAGGCAGCAGACTCTCAAAGGCCTGGTGCTCTACAGAGCCTGCAGAGCCGACAGAGAGCACTTTACCTGAATGGCACGTCCTCCTGTGGAACATCCACGTAGTACCGGATGAAAAACCTCTCAGAATCCTCTCGCTCGCCATCCGTGACAACACTGCCATTGAGTTTGGAAACGGAGGGCAATCTGTAAGTTACAATCACAATAAAGGCATTTTAAGGAGCCACAAATAAAACAATTGGTTGTTGCTTTTGGAAGGACATAGCTGGAGGGGCCTTGTTTCTGTGTGAAGACTGATGTGCAGTGAAGTCATCCAAAGAATGCAGACTGCTGCATTTCCAGATGTGGCCCAGATGTTCTGTCTCAAACCTGATTTCTCAGAGCACAACACTAGGACACACTTTCCAACATAGGTGGATGGGATGCAAGCCAAGCTATGGGTCTAAAGGACCTAAGAGCCCCACTGCACACCCTTCCTTTCTTTTAATGTATATACACATGTGTGTGCACTCACATGTGGGGGTGTCCACAGAGGCCTAAGGAGGGTAACAGAGTCCCAATAGATAGTAGTATACTCCCTGACATGGGTATTACACGAATACTGAGAACCGAACTCTGGGTCTTGGAAGAGCAGTAGATCTTTTAACCACGGAGCCATCTTTCCTGCTCCATTTTAAAGAGGAAAAAAAGGTAAAAATTTTAATAATATATCTTATGAAATTCAATATAACAAGAATATCAGCATTTCTACATGTAACCAGTATTTTAAAAAGTAAGTCATAAGCTATTTTATAATCTCTTGTAAATTGGGGGAAATCCTGTATCTATTTTATAATTCAAATTAGTCAAGATATTACTTCAAGTGCTCACAGATACCCAGGCTGGTGGCTGTCATGTTATAGAACTTGCCATAGCACAAGTTCAAAATGTAGTATGTACAATATGAATATATCACATGAATCATCTTATACTTGTAAAAGGACTGTGGGAGGAACATAAAGCCCAAAGCCTACCCACACGGTGTGGGAATGCTGAGTCCTCCGACTGTGGTAAGAGATACCCGCATGGCAGTGTGGACCATTAGCTGGGCAGAAGGATCAATACTGTGTTGAAGGAGGAACTGTCTATCTGCAAAAACCTCAAAGCCTGTCCTTCCAGAGCTCTGGGCGGGGCACATGCAGAGACAAAGCAAAGCCCTGGGACATTTCCATTTTAGCCAAAATCTTTTCTCTGTTACAGTTCATGCAAGCACACACACACTGGTGGGAGGCTGCACAGTGTGCAGAGGTGCACCAGAGGCAGAGAAGGCAGAGAGCACTGAGATGACAGTGACGGCCAGTATTCTTAAGTAGAAAACAGACGCAGCTGAGCTGGCTGTGTTTCTGGGTACGGGTGCACTCTATGACCACATGTTAGAAGAAATCAGGAGGCCTCCATCAGTCCAGCAACAGTCTTTCAGCTCATCACCCAAAATGGGCTTTCGAATGTTCTAAGTCTTTAAAACCAAACAGGTAAAACATACATTTACAGGAAGATTTCCCCCAGTGGTTTCAGCAGGCCAGCTATGTCTGCTCACTATACAGTACATTGCTTTGTACAGACCTGAGTTCTACCAGTGCAAGCACAGCCTGCTCAGGAGATGGACAACACACAGCACCCCTAAGAGTACACTGCCCCTTTAATGTCCCTTCAGAAGGACAGAGAAGAGAGCAGGGTAACACACCTGGCCACTACCAATTTCCTGCGCTCCTCGGTGGTATACGGCTGCAGAAGAGGGATTCCTAGCAATCTCACTTCTTCAAGCTTGGGGAATGAATTCAGTTTGTCAATGTCTTCCCAAGACTGCAAACCTATTTGAATAAAAGACAGTATTTCAGTAAATTTAGAAATTTTGAATAAAAGACATTATTTCAGTAAATTCAGAAAATATTCAGTAAATTCATAAAAGTACAAAAGGAAGGAGCTAAGCATAGACAAGCAGCTACCAACAGTGGGCTGCTGAGGTGGTAGAGCCAGCCAGACACAGTCTCTTTCCTAGGACAGAGGGATATGGTTAAACTCCAAAACAACTTCCCTGGAAAGTAGGCCCAGTGCTGCTTGCCCAGACTCTCATCAGCTCAGAAACTAAAGCAAGGGGATCTGGAGTTCAAGGCCAGCTTGGGCAGGATAGAGAGACCCTCTCTCAAAAGTAAGCAACTAAAACAAAAAACAAACCCATTTTCCAGGGCCTCTCTCATCTTTGTGAGCTGAGCAGTGAAGGACAGAGGGGAGGGGTCTCCACTACCCTCCCATCTCCCATTCCACAGCAATGGCTTCTATTGGGTCGTCATGGCTTCAGCAAACAGGGTACATGCTCTGACTTTTCTAAAAAGTGACTTGGCTGACTTCTTTTACTTGAATGCAGACTCGTGGACTATGAGTGTTAGAGGTGATAGGGACATAGCAAATTTTCCCCAAACATGTTCTAAAATGGGACAAGAACAGGAAAACCAGAACTAAAACTTAAAGTTTCATGCTACCCCCACACTAGTGGCAGGAAACAGGTCCAGAACACTGCCAACACCAACCTGACCCACGAGCGCAATAGCCCTGAACCCTCAAGTAGGGAGAACACAAGTTAAGGCACTTAATTCTAAAATGCATTTCTCTCCCTGGCTACGAGCAACTGCATCATTCAAGCTATTACTTGACGTCCATCAGACAGGCTTTCATACAGGCAACATTCTAAGAGACTGAGGGGCCAGTTTTACGACATGGAAATCCATCTCAGAGGACACAGCTACTTTGTATTTTCAGCACCCTTCTGCAAGGGTGAAGTTGGAGTGTATGAGAGCTCTGGCACATGGCTGGCCCATGTCACAGCTGTCCTATCCCTTACTAGAGGGGACGTCTACTTAGATGAAAGAGAGGTATGGCAACAGGTGTCAAGTTATCAAATAAAAAGCTTCCATGTGCAAAGTTCCTGCTTTTAAGATGCATTTCCAAGGGTCAGAGATGGCTAAGCAGATGAAGGTGTGTGACACAAACTGACAACCTGAGTTCAGTTCCCCAGAACTGCACGCTGAGAGGGGAAAGCTGACCGCTGCAAGTTGTCCTCTCCCTCCATACGTGTGCCATGTATGTGTGTACACACACCATTCCCATCACACAAAATAAATAAGTAAGTAGATGGAATTTCCAAAATCCATGTTTCACACTCATAATTATAACCTTTATGGTAAATTAAACTGAATTTATCTTTTTCAGTTTTAAGTCATACTTATTTTTAAGTATTTAGTTGTTTTAAGAAACAGAATGAAAACTAAGCCAAAAGAATAAGAGTAAAAGTCAGACTGGGAGGTTCTGTTGTGGTGGTAGTTGTGGAGGTGGTGGTAAAAGATAAGTTTAATAAAAACACACTGGTGGAAATATACAAGAACTTTTAAAACTCAATAAACAGAATCTGACGGAATAGGGCTGTTACCCTAGATACCTGAGGAGTAGAAGAAGGAGGGTGTTAGGTTCAAGACTGGCTTGGGTAACTTAGTAAGACCTTGTCTCAAAATAAAAAGTAAAAAGAGGGCTAGGGATATAGTTCACTGATAGATTAGTACAAACAAGGCCCTTGGCTCAATTTACAGCACTGAAGACAGTTCAACAGCAACTCCAACTGCAACCTAACAACCCCACTAACAGCTCAGATCAAACTAACAACCCAACTAAGAGCCCAACTACAACCAAACTATTAATTCAACTATTTCCTTTAGCAGTTACTTCTAGACTAAACTTTTCCATCTTGGTAGAAAATGCTTAGGATAGGATGTTCATAGGGAGGTAGAATAACAGAACCACTCTAGAGGAAAGTGAAATCCTAAAGGGAAGCAAGCTTCTTTAGACAGGAAGTAAACAATGTAAGACCAATTCAGGAAGTCCCTGAAACTGACCAGATTCATTTGGTCCAAACTTCCCTAAGAGTATAGACAGTGAAGACTGCAGAGTGTAAACCTGGCAAAAGCAGAGACCAGCCCAACTGTCTAGATGAAATGATAAGCAGCTGAGGCACTTGAACAAGGACACTCTCCAAACTGTTGACATGCTTGCAGGTTGTTCAGTGTGCTCTGGGTTCCCAGTTTTTGTGAACTATCATTTGTGCTTGTGGACTTCGGTGTCGTCTTTGAGTCATCTCTTTTGTAAGTAATCCCTCACCCATACTTCTATAAATAATCCCAATAAAACTCATTGGTTTATCAAGTTGGACTTTGATGGTATCTATACTTCGGTCTTTCATCTGTCCCTTATTTGCTCTCCTCTTCTGAAGAATAGTGCCTTACAACAACACAACACAACACAACAAATGGCCCAACTACATATGACCCAGCTAACAGTCTCACTATAACTAAAAGTACTAAAACCCCTCAACAGACACCACGGACGGCAAGTAAGCAGATGGAGACTCTTTCCCGAGGTCACTCCAAGATACCTATTAGTAGCCAAAGCACACCCCACTGCCACACCCGAAGCTGACAAGCATGGGGACAGCATAGCTCAGTCACAGCTGGAGGAAATGGGAAATGGCACGAGTACTTGGAGACTTGGGGGTTTCTTATAAAACTAAGCACAACTGTATGGTTCAAGCATCATGCTTTTATTATTTACCTAAACAAATCAAAAGCTTATCTCCACCTACAAATCTGTAGATAGTTATAGCTTTATTTGTAGCTGGCCAAGCTTGAAAATAAACAAAAACCCGTCAGGAGCTGCTGGATAAACTATGGCATAACTAGAAAATGGAATATTGCTCAAGGCTCAAAAGAAAAAAACTATGAAGCCACGAGAAGGCATGAAGGGCTTGAATGTGAATTACTAAGTGAAAGAAACTGATTATAGAAGCCCCACGTGGTGTGACTACAAGTAAATGACCCTAGGCCAAAGGTGGGAGTACGGAGACAATGGAAAGACCAGGGGTGGTCAGCACGGGAGGGATAAACAGATGGACCAAGGATATGGGAGAGCACGGGGCTTCTCTGTGCACACATGTGGAGGAACTGTTTTGTTCATTCCTTGAAGCCCATGAGCACCTAAGGAAGACACGGGCTCCCATGTCCTGCATGCCAGGACCAGTCCAACAATGAACTGTTACAGACGTAGAGAGGGTGGGGAGGCAGACAGTGGGCGTGGGTCATACAGACACGGGCACCATCTGTACTCTCTACTTAAGTTTGCAGTGAACCTAAAGCTGGTCTTTAGTAAAAATCATTAACATGTATTCATTTTTATAATACACAGGATTCAATAGCAATAACGTAATTATCAAAGAGGTATAGATGAGTACTTTAAAAGGCTAGCAGACTAGGATTCCTCATCCTGCATCTAGATTAAAATGATCTAGCTTATAATTCTTTTCCTGTGTCTTTTAATAACTAATTCATCAATTTCACTTTACTTTTTTTTTATATGACCCTTTTAATGTATAAAATACACATTATTTTATAATGTGTATAAGGCTCCCGAGGACTTACTGGAGTACTTATGGAGATAAGGATGTCCTAATGTAGTGAGTCATAGGTTCTTGTTGGACCCACACACACACACCTGTTACCAGTACAGTTATGACTTAAACACATCTTTACCATGTCCCATGGGTGAGCCTCATCAGTCTGAGACCAAACAAGGGCCAGCCCGTGTCTCACCTGACTTGTGGAGGCTGATGGATCGCAGATTAGGGAACAACCTAGCCAAGGAGTCAGCGGGCTCCTCAATAGCATTCAAGTGATTGTTGGCCAGGACCAGGGTATCCAGGGAAGGAAACATTACACCCAGCTTTCGAATTTCAGTCCAGTCTTGGAGGTTATTGTCTGTTATGTGTAGGAGCTTAAGGGAATGACAGCAAACAGAAGGACAAGACACTGTTTCATAGTCATTAAGGCACAGGAAGAGCTCCTCCAAACTGCAGAGAGAAGAGGAAACAGCCAGTTGTTTAGAGTAGTTGAGTTTGATCTTTACACACACTGCCATGTCTTTAATAACTAAATGATCCACGTACCAATATACCCAGGAGGCCGGGCCAGGAAGATCATCAATTCTCACTATATGCCTGGGCTACCCAGTGATAACCTGACTTAAAAACTAAAATAAATAAATATGCACTAGATGTGAGGCTCTGACATGTATTACAGAGTTATTTTCCTGAAGCTGAAAATAGTGTATCGCTGGGAAGGTAAATCTCGTGTGAAGCAACGGTCTGATGGGAGCTGCTGCTTGGTTAACCCCTTGCTTACCTGAATGCCAGTCTGCAGCGTTTGTGGAGAAACAGACGTAATAAAACGCAGAGGCAATGAAAGAAAATTCCAGAAACAACACGGACAACTGTTTATAAAAAGAAACAGTAACTACCAAATCCTTACCCTATGTCAGGCCTTGTTCCAGGAGCATTAATATAATGATGTCCACTTTACAGACAAGGAAACTGAACCCAAAGAGGTTAAGGGCTTATCAAAGGTCTCATGGTTAGCATGTAATATCTGAGTTTAAAAGTGAATTCAACTGCCACTTGTAGTGCTACACACAAGCCATTTTAGAGGCACAAGGGGAATGAGTTGTTCAAGGCCAGCCTCAGTGCAGTGAGTTTGAGGCTAGCCTGGGTTTCATGAGGCCTTGTTTCAAACAAACATCTGAAGCCATGCTGGAAGTTCCACCCAGTGAAGAAGGCTCATTACATTGACAGTGAGGAATTGTGACAGTGAGGGCAGTAATTGGGTGAGGGGAGATTCTGGGGGTCTTGGATAATTTCTATATTTAAACAATCATAGAAACTACAGCTTTATTTCTTACTATCAGAGGTTTCCTCTGCATGGATACAAGCATAAACATGCACAAACAGAACAGAACATGTCTGAACTGACAACCCAAAGTATAACTTCTTTCTAAAATTATTGAAAAGAATGTCAGGCTCACTTTCACCAGCCCTTGGGGCACTGAAGAGTCTCAGCACCACCACATTTTAGAGACCCTAGCTTTTTTTTTTTTTCCTTCCAGAGGAAAGAGCTAAAGCACAATTCTTGAGTCCGGTAATCAGAAGACTAGAATGGAGAGAGGCTGGTGCTCTGGATGGCAAGTGCTTCTCAGGGTATTTTCTCAGGAAGGAAGCCATCTCACGCTGCCCCTGAAAAGATGAGCGGGTCATCCCACACCCTTGTTCCACTGATTTCATTTTTTTCTAAAGCTTCTCGTTCTCTACAAGTTCTAGAGTTTCTGAGATGAAAGATCAGCAGAAAATTCTATGCAGAGGACATAGATGGTGACATGCGCCTGTGCCCCGCCTCCCATGCCCTATGGGCTTACTCTGGCAACTCCTGCAGTATCGTGTGCACTGTTTCCCATGATGCTTTGCTGTTGTTGAGGACAAGTTTGCGAACCCCAGAGAAGGATCCAGCGCATGTTCTTTCTAAAACTGACAGACTCAGAGGATTGGAACTCAGGTTTAGAAACTCCAGCTGAGGAACATTTGACACAATCTTACTGACCTGTGGAGAAAAGAAAGAAGCTTCAATTGGGCAGCAAGTGGAGCTTTGAAAGAAAACTCCATTTACGAGGGCCTGAGTGAGTGGGTCCAGGTGAAGGGCCTTTTACCTTGGGGAGTACCACTTAGCAAAGGCAGCTACAGGCAGCAGAAGGGACTTCTGACAAACTGAGGCAAATAATTTAGTCTGTTTCCAAGAAGGAGAAGCTGGGCTGAGAGAGGCACAGAGAGAGTCCCTATGACCATTAGCAGGGCCCTGCCGCTGCCGGGGAAGAAAGGATAATTCAGACGGCATCTAGGCTCTACATTTTTAAAAAGCTAAGACGAGGCCATGCAATTTGACTGTGTCCTCCCTCTACTCTCAACACCACATTAAGTCTGAGTAAACATTTCTTCAACCCCCAGTCCCAGGGCTCCTGTAACGATCTAGGTGTTCCAAACTGACTGCAGAGATATCACCACTTAAGGGTGCTTCAGTCTGTTTCCAAGACAAGTCAAACTTTAAGACTTAATTATTCAAAATTCCAAAGCATCCAATATAGGTCAATAGATAGATAGATGACAATAGATAGACACAGACAGACAGACAGAATAGATGGTGGCTAGTGAAGAATGATCACCAATTTATAGGTTACTTAGCAACTTATATGTAAACAAATGGGGCAGGAGACTTGACTGGGCCTAACTCCCTACTCTGCAGTTCTAGCTGCCCTGACACAGCTTGTCTCATTAACTCTTAATCTGCCAGATGTGACTATTGTGACAAGTGAAACAACTGAAGCTCAGAGATGTTAAATAATCTGGCTATGGTCCCACAGTGTATCACGAGCATAACGTGGAGAAAATTAACAGCAACTGCTGAGATGCTGGCACAGTCAGTTAGGACCAAGTGAAGGGAGCCTGGAGTGACGGCCAGTGCCTGCAAATGTATTATGTGGTGTGGGAGTCAGAGAGGAGGGAGCAGTGAGAATTGATCTCAGTGTTGAAAGGCTTGGATCAAATCAGTTTCCGACACTTGTTAGCTGACTAGTGTCAGACACATCACTTAACTTTTCCAAGTCTGTTTCCTCACTGGCGAAATGGTTAAATGAGTACACATGATGTCCCTCAGGGCTAGTTTGTTTTCAGAGCTCTGGAGGAGATGCAGAGAGGTGCAGAGAGGACCGCAGACAGAAGGTGAGCTGCAGCATCGTCAGCCACAGCATCTTCTCAGTCCGTGAAAAGATTAACTCCAGGATGGCTCCAGACGTCTGTCAGAGGGGAAGGCCCTCACACTCATTGTTCATCCATTCTGTACACTAAATGTTACACAAATGACGACATGAGCGACCGAGCAGGACGACGCCCTGAGCTGCTGCTGTAAGCATGAGGGATCTGGACAGGCGGAGAATCCCTCTTGCGGTCACTTCTGTGGGTGACTGCTCCCAAACCATAATGCAGCGTGCAGCTAGAATCTGAACTCGAGGCTGTGACTCCACACAGCTTAAGAGCCATGCAGGGCCAGCGATGGATCGTATCCCATGACCTGAACACCAAGGAGAGTGACTTTCACACAGAGGACAATGACCAGCCACCTCTTTTGAGGAGGGGGGGAATGAAATTCTGCTTAATAACTTTAAACAAAAGTACAACTCCTACTCAACAGAGACAAAACACAAATCCTTCTCCAACATCGGCTTGCTCATCCCTCTTTATTCCTGTAATAAAAAATGAGTAACTTAAAAGGTTGGGAAACAAACCCTGGGCTCTTCCAGGCTAAGGGCTGTGTGAGCCTCTTTACCCATCTATATCAGCCAGCAGCCAAGTGTTGGGGGAGGACACTGTGTATGTCCCTAAACACTAAACTGGACAAAACCGAAGCAATCAGGCAGGAAAAGTTATGTGTTAGAAATATGTATTTTCTCTTTAAGTATAAAGATCAAAGTGACGTCCTATGTAACCTCATATGAGGATAAGAGTCAGGAAAATACAATGTTGATTAGACTGAGAAAGATCTACTTATGAAGCCAGGTGTGGTACATGCCTTTAACCCCAGGAAGGCAGAGGCAGGCAGACCTCTGTGAGCTCGAGGCCAGCCTGGCCTACAGAGTGAGTTCCAGGATAATCAGGGCTACACAAAGAAACTCTGTCTCGAAAACAATTTTTTTTGTTTACTTAAGGTGGGAAAATTTCCCAACAGCAAAGGTGACATACTCCACTTAGTTTCTAAGACAGCTTCACTTGGTGTCTTTAAATTAAAAATAAAAAGACTCCCCTGGTTGGAATAAGCTGAGCTGGTCATGCACAAAGACAAGCAACTGGCACCAGCTCCGAGCCCTGCAGCTCCAGGGTCTCCCAGGCCCCTACCCTGGCATCTCTAAAGGAAGAAACCAAAGGGGTAAGGAAAATGGAAAAGAGATTGATGATAAAATCTGTAATTTATGCCCAAGCTTTTCTCTGCCTCACTTGACTGGCTAACTCCTCCCTCCTCTCAAATACTTCATTCAATTTCTTTTATAAAATGGTTTCAATAAGAAAAAGGGTAGTGGAGAGATACGCTGGAAAAGGTTGGACAAAATTCTACCCAGCCAAAAATTCAAGTCAATAGCTAAAAACCACAATTGTTTTATATACAGGTTCTCAATTAAGAAAGGTAGATAGACACACTTTTCCCTCCCTCCAAAGTATTACATTTCTCACCCATACATGTTTTAGCCTTGAGATATATAGCAGCTAAGAGCATAAAACAAAAGAAATGGCTCACTGCATGTAATGTTAGCGACCACTCAGAAAACTCAAAGAACATACTATGTTACTCTGTTCAACACTGCTATGCTAATGCAGGCTGAATCAAATGGGTTAATGTCTAGGGACAAATAATCTTTTTCACAATCAGATACACGGGTTATAAGGGTGCCGAAATGTGATGTCTTAAACCCAGTGACCTCTGGAGCATTTGGAGCCTGGTGAAGAGTTTAAGGCAAAAAAAAAAAATCAATAATCTTTTGCAGTTGGTACTTCTTTGGTCCCTTTACGCTCTGATATTTTCTCTAGAAGACCGGGATCAACTCTAGTTAAGAACAAGGAGGAATGGTGAAAACCAGAATAAACTGGAAGAGAAACCTGAAAGCAACAGCAACAACAGGCAACCAAGTACACAGGAGGATGCTCAAAAGAGGTGCAGAGAAAAAAAAAGAGGTGCAGAGACATTCAAATAAAATATGCAGTTCCTGGCTGTGTGCCATGTGGTCTTGGAAATAACCCGGAGCTTTGCTAATGTAGGGAGACAGCCTGGTTCCTAGCGTAGCTCCGTGTGCTGGGCCATCCCACACTCAGCTCCCTTCTCAAGTGCAATTCCATCATTAGTAAACTGCTAACCAGAAGCTTGGGTACATATTCAAAACAGAGGTAAAAACACAGCCTGTGTGCAATTCTAAATCTCCCAAATAACAAATTTAGAGTCAGCGGGGGATGAAATCAGAGGAGGATCTGGTCTCAACACCTCCTCACCCCCAATGCCAGGGCAGAAGACCATAAGTCTACCCAACTCTGGGGAGCCAGGGTTTCAGCAGCACGATCCAGGAGAGTCGTGGGTCCAAGGGTTAGCAAGGTGACTGGGACCTGGACAGTGTGGACAGATGCCTGGCGACTGTGTGTCTCAGAGGGCCAAGAAATCCTGGAGTGTGATTTGTGAGCAGTGAATTATGTAGTTTACACAGGCAAACAGATAAATGTATGCATAAAAGCTACCTTTCGAGCAGCCAAAGGAATCACACTTCACTTATAAATCAGGTGACAGAACATTCAAGAATTTTGATAAAAATCCTATCAAAAGAGAAAGTCACACAGACCAGATTAAACAGGATAGTGGAACAGATATCAGAAAAGCTAGACAAACAGTATTCATGATTTTTCTTAAACAAGAAAGCTGTTTTAGGATTTGTGTAGCACTTGGTAGCTACAAAGTATTTCAATGGCGGATGACCAGTATATACTGATGAGTGAGGGGAAGTGCTAGAGACCAGGTGAATTTGGGGATGGGGGGTGGGGGGAAATTCACAGTAAGAGCTGCAGCAAGCAGACTTCACCAATCCATAGATGCAGTCAGTCATCCCTTAACACAGGCAACAGACATCTGACTAGTGTGTCTGCAACAAGACAGAAATCACCACCAGAACCAAGCTCACATCTCTAGGACCACAGCACGCTGGGATAAATCCTTTTGCAGCTGTGGCACAGGTGCTCTGGGGGAATCTTCCTGACTGAACTGAGGGCCAGGGGAATCTGACACATGGACAGCAACCCAGGCAGAAGCCAGATGACAAGAAAGAGAACAGTGGAATTGGCATGACTAAAGAGAGGAAGCGGCTATGTTATGTACTCAAGATATATGCTATATGCTCATGATATGCTGTGAATGGCAGTGCAGGGCTAAAGACAGAAAGTTCTAGAAACAGCAGAGCTGTGTGATGAGTGGCCTTCTTGCTAAGCAAGGAAAGTGGAGGAAGGGTGCCATGCAGCAGAGTCCAGCATGACTGCTTTACCTCAGCAGTCTGCGGTTCAAGAATGCAGGTGGCAGGGTACCACAGGCATGGCAAGCCCACTAAGCAAACTTCTTCAAAGAACCAGAGCAAAGACAATGAGTGTAATCTAAGGCAAGAAAGAGAATGAATGGGAGGTGGGGTGGGGTGGGACTGGTTTATACTTTGTGGTAGTTTCTATCAGGATATGTTTCAATCAGGTAGGTAATGGTATCAATAATAACAAGAAGGCATGTTATGACACTGTTGCTGTACAGTTGAGTTACTCTGGGGTCAAAAGATATTGGTTTTATTAAACTACTCAACATTTGATTAACATAGGGAAGTTCTGAGGATCTGTCAGATTTCAGTAACATGAAAAGGACAATAGTTTTGGCTTCAGCAGAAGCATTTCTAGTCAGTCTGCAGAGACACAGAAGCAGGGCATGAGCAGAGGACTGGGGACTGAGAAATAAAGAAACTGCTGTTAGCAATCAAAGCTTCTGAAGACCCATTAACCTTTCGATGCCTGGAATAAAACGCCTCCATGCTACTCACACCAATGAAAGCAGAGGCACAGCATTAAGCACCAACTGAAAATTCACCAGAGGTAGTTGGCAACTCGCTGTTCACCTTGACACACAGCCAGAGTCTCAAGTGAGGACAAGAGTCATAAGGATACAACATTACATAAGCAAGAATATCATGGTTAGCAAGGCCTTTCCCCAGATGCAGTGATACGTAGACTTTACCTCATGCCAGTCTTGGAGCTTGTTGTCAGAAAGATCGAGTTCTGACACGTGAGCACAGAAGGCTGCGATTTCTCTTTCATCTCCCGCGCAGGTGATCCCGCAGCTGTTCAACACGAGCACGCTCGGGAGGTTGAGGCGATCTGAATCAGTGGAAAGACAAAACGCTTGCTCCAGTCCGCCTAGCTCTTGCCTGTGTCTGTTAGCCCCCAGGAATCACAAGGAAACAAAACTCTGTCTCCTGCATTTCCAGAGGGTCTTGGGGCCTTGAATCCTAAGGAGAGAGTTAAATCTGGGCCAGGAGGCGCTCAGAGATGTGGCCTCCCTCCACATTCTCCTCAGCTCTGCTGCCAGCTGCCCATCTCCAGTCAGCAGCAGCACCCTCAGGGTCGTCTTGCCCACACCTCAATCCCAGGTACCCTGTGTCTTAAACCACCATGGACTGACCTCAGTTCTGCAGTTCTAAAGCATTCTGTCCGGCCCTTTTCTCTCTAATGCTCCTTTTAAATGTTATCTCACACTACTGATGAATTATCTGCTAAGCCACCTCTGTCAAGTTGGTGTGTTCCAAACATTTTCCTCACTTATGAGAAGACAATCAAATGCTGTTTCTTTCATTCCTGACTATCAATTATTCCCATTTTACACTCATGTATTAACAGATTTTCTCTTATGAATGCATATCTTTCTTTAAAAATAAATTCCTAATTGGAGAAAAGGCTTCAGAGTCTGAAGTATGCCAAAACTGGGTCAGCAGAAGATCAAGCCTGAGCATGCCTGCTATCTGGTTCCTAAGGTGCCTGAATCATAACCCCGCTCTCACTATCCTACTGAAATGGATAAATGTGACAACTTGGCCACTTTTTCTCTCACTTGGAAAAAAAACAAGGCCACCTGAAGGTCATGATTTCTAACTTAAGACCTCGAATTATATGGTTTTTTCCTACTAAGTACCATTTAGTATCAAATTTCTCAGATGTAGAACATAGCCTGGGCAACAAACTGCCAACTCAGAAGTCTATGTCTATAGAGTGGAAGACAGTTATATTGAAAAATGACTGTCAGCAGACTCTCTGTGCTGGAATAAAACAGCAATTCCCTATGAACCACCTTTAATTACAGAGAACTATTGCTAAAAATCTGTCACGGTCAGCTAAGATACAAAGGCTAGAAACAGCCCACCCTGCACACTTCCCTCTCCTAGAACGTCTTTGTCTCCTCCTAATCACAGTCTACATTCTCCAAGGATTAGTTAACCTTTGAAACCTTTGCTGATAGTATTATCTTCTAAATTTCACTCTCAGTCACTGTGGTTTTCATTTGGCTCAACATAAGCTACATTGTGTTATAACTTCAGAAACGTGAATGTCGTGTAATCCAATCCAAGAGCCCCCGGAGGTCCACAAGGGCGTAGGCCAGCCCTATTCTGCACCCTCCCAGTTGCTTGAAAGGGTGTGCACTTGCAGTATTATTCCCGAAGTACTAGTCTTGCCTGGAAAGGACAACTAAGATGCTCCAGCCAATCTGGAAGAATCAGTTCTCTGGGGCTCTTTAAGAATACACTGGAATCACAGCACGCAGTGATGACCATCTGACTCAGAATTCAAAATGAAGGCGCTCATTCACCAACAAGGCAATGTTGTGACCCAGCCTAGAGACTTGCCCACAAATTCTTTGTTCTTACCTTTCATAGGAGAGCCCTGAGGAGTGGCTGGGACATGGACTCCCATCCCAGGGCCACGGCGGTAAGGGAAGTTTTCAGGACTGTATTTTTCACACAATACTTGCATGAAACTTCTCCCACTAGGCTGGTCCATCTTTTCTTCTGAAAAGTCTGTAAGAAACCAAGAAATCATCTACTTATTCATTAAGAACTAGTTCTTGTCCATGAGGAAGGCGGCTGGGTGCTGGAGGCGTGTGTAACATGCTACGTCACCAGGCAAACTCCACTGTGCTGAGGCTCTGTAATATCAAGAGGACAGCAATGATCACACAGCATGGTGCGTGCCCTGTCACTAAAAAGAAGTCCAGCATTTAGAGGAGGGTCGTTCTTCCAACCATGGGTAACAAGAACATCTATGGTAGGTTTATAAGGTATGTGTAGTAATTTGAAAAAGGCTGAACAAGATGGTACCGATTAAACATCAGACTAAATATGAATCGTTCCTATGAATTCTCTAATACTGTCTTTGAAATTTATTCATAGTAACATAGCCTCTGTGTGTGTGTGTGTGTGTTTGTGAGCAAGCATGTGTGCACACACATGTATACTTGTCTTTAGAAATGTATGACTTAGCTGTGGCTAAAATGATAGAAGTGATGTGGTAGTTTCTGGAAGTCTTTAAGATAGCCAGTGCTTTCTTTCTATCAGACTACCCACTTCCTGCCCTCCTTTATTATTTCGATGCAGAAGAGATGCCTCACTGGCTCGCGGGTGCAGGAAATAAGAAGAGATGCCTCACTGGCTCGCGGGTGCAGGAAATAAGAAGAGATGCCTCCTCACTGGCTCACAGGTGCAGGAAATAAGAAGAGATGCCTCACTGGCTCGCGGGTGCAGGAAATAAGAAGAGATGCCTCCTCACTGGCTCACGGGTACAGGAAATAAGAAGAGATGCCTCCTCACTGGCTCGCGGGTGCAGGAAATAAGAAGAGATGCCTCCTCACTGACTCGCGGGTGCAGGAAATAAGAAGAGATGCCTCCTCACTGGCTTATGGGTGCAGGAAATAAGAAGAGATGCCTCCTCACTGGCTCACAGGTACAGGAAATAAGAAGAGATGCCTCCTCACTGGCTCACAGGTACAGGAAATAAGAAGAGATGCCTCCTCACTGGCTCACAGGTGCAGGAAATAAGAAGAGATGCCTCACTGGCTCACAGGTGCAGGAAATAAGAAGAGATGCCTCCTCACTGGCTCACAGGTGCAGGAAATAAGAAGAGATGCCTCACTGGCTCACAGGTGCAGGAAATAAGAAGAGATGCCTCCTCACTGGCTCACAGGTACAGGAAATAAGAAGAGATGCCTCACTGGCTCACAGGTGCAGGAAATAAGAAGAGATGCCTCCTCACTGGCTCACAGGTACAGGAAATAAGAAGAGATGCCTCACTGGCTCACAGGTGCAGGAAATAAGAAGAGATGCCTCCTCACTGGCTCACAGGTGCAGGAAATAAGAAGAGATGCCTCACTGGCTCACAGGTGCAGGAAATAAGAAGAGATGCCTCCTCACTGGCTCACAGGTACAGGAAATAAGAAGAGATGCCTCACTGGCTCACAGGTGCAGGAAATAAGAAGAGATGCCTCCTCACTGGCTCACAGGTGCAGGAAATAAGAAGAGATGCCCCCTCACTGGCTCGCGGGTGCAGGAAATAAGAAGAGATGCCTCCTCACTGGCTTATGGGTGCAGGAAATAAGAAGAGATGCCTCCTCACTGGCTCGCGGGTGCAGGAAATAAGAAGAGATGCCTCCTCACTGGCTCACAGGTGCAGGAAATAAGAGCCTCCTCACTGGCTCACGGATACAGGAAATAAGAAGAGATGCCTCCTCACTGACTCGCGGGTGCAGGAAATAAGAAGAGATGCCTCCTCACTGACTCGCGGGTGCAGGAAATAAGAAGAGATGCCTCCTCACTGGCTCACAGGTGCAGGAAATAAGAAGAGGCTCCCCACTGACTCGCGGGTGCAGGAAATGAGCCTGAGGAAAGTGGAACATAAGCAGAAGGGCCCAGGCCCCCAAACACTCCACCGACCTAAGCTCCCAGATGGTCAGGTACCTTTGGGATTCCAGGGACAGACAATAATCTATTTTAACATGAGCCACTGTCCTCCATCCTCTGGTCACTTACTGGACCCGAGCCTACCTAATAGAGAGTGCTATTTCTTCTGGTGCTGAAATTCGGTAAAGTTTTCTCTATTTAATCTCGCCTAAGGGCCTAACACCCAGTAACTCCAGCACTGTCTCTGCACCCATGCACATATTAAAGGAGAGCGTACCAAGCACGCCGACTTCTGAGCCTGGTAACCCACTGCCCTCAGGGACTGGCCTATGCTGTGTTGTCTATCAGACAGGATACAGGCAACTTCAATTCATCTCCAACCATCAGCCACCACGGGACTTTTTAAATAAGTCAATAAAGAGGAGGATGGATGGTGAAGGAGAAGAAGCAATGGCTGAGAAAGGAAGGCACAGGGCGAGAGTGCAGCAGCCTGTGAATGGCGTGGAGAAACCTGGTATTGCGAAAGTAGCAGCAGGCAGGAACCGCTGCGTACGCATTAGTAGCTGAGCAGAACAGAAAACGGCTGGCCTTTGAGGAGGGGAACACAACTATTTTGTTTGTTTTTTGTTTTCTAAACTCCTCTTGGTGCTTGAGTATATCACAGACATGACGGAACCAGGGCCAAGAGCACAGTAGCTAGGAAGACACGGTAAACACACAGGCGTGAGGATGAAGACTAATACCCCAGGAGACACTCACTGAGCGTGGGAGGATCAAGACGGCTTTAGCGAGCACGGTTTTGGGGAATTACAGGGGCTAGCAGAAGGGGAGGTGGATGTAAGCCTAAGCCTAGGCGTTCTGGTGCTGACCACTAACTAGTACCTTTAACTAGTCGACGGGTGATAAACTGCACTCCTTCCGTGGACAGTGTGGGGCACTTGATAACACTCTAATAATAAAACATAATAAACTTAGGTGACAAATGCTGGCTCAAGATGGAGTCTCAGATGTCAACTTTAACATAGGACATGTTATGAGGACTACAGAGAGAGAAGAACTACAGGGTGCCAGGGACAGAGGAGGCAGTGAGTCACAAAGAAGAGGAGCAGAAACAACCAGAGCAGAGGGCACAGCTCCCAGGCTGGGACGAGAAGTGAGGAAGATGGGATGGTAAGCCCGCGGTAGCTAGGATAGAAAGCCATGGGCAGCCGCCACTATTTCCTCCTCAAACTGAGAGACTGCTCAGTGCTTACAGTGCCCGACGTTCTCCCCAGGACCTGGTTTGGTTCCAAACACCAGCATGGCAGCTCACAACTGTCTGTAACTCCAGTCCCAGGGATGCAAACACCTCGTCTGGCCTCCTTGGGCACCAGGCAAACACTCATGCACATCAAAACTAAAAATAAAATAAATCACTAAAAACAACTAGAGACTTGAACGCCATTACACATTAGCTGGGGGGGGTGACGGGCTGGAAGACATCAGGGGGAACAGACACTGAGGGGTTCTCGGAGAGTGGTTAGACAGCAGCCAGATAATGCTTCAAGTCGCTCTCTGTGAGTGCTGACGTTTAGTTCACCGAAGCAACACTGCTTTCCTTGTGCTTATGCAGTTAAATAAGTCAAATGCTGGCTCTTTTTCTCAGGCTATTATAATAACTCTACCATTAAATTATACAGGGAGAAGAACTGTGGAATTCTGTATCTCAGAGCATCAAGGGCAGCATGCCGTCTACGGCGAGGGCTTGGTCAATGCTTCTGAGCACTAAAACCACTCATGTCTACAGTGCTGAGTGGAAAAGGCAGAGACCGTGGGAAGAGAGCAGATTAAGCCCCCACTCAGTTTTCACCACTTAATAGTTTTGTGACTAACAGCGAGATGCTCAACTCCTGCAGTAGCAAATATGTCGGCCGGCATTTACATCTTTCTGTAAAAATAAGCACATCCATCTAATTAGTAGGCAAGTTTGATCTTTTCCTTTAATAGATGGTAAAATTATATGCGTACCAAGTAATTGTTTTAAAATAAATCTTTCTGATTATCAGGAGATGTTTGATATATATTGGTTTTTCGAGACAGGGTTTCTCTGTGTAGCCCTGGCTGTCCTGGAATTCACTCTGTAGACCAGGCTGGGCTCAAACTCAGAAATCCACCTGCCTCTGCCTTCGGAGTGCTGGGATTAAAGGCATGTGCTACCACTGCCCGACTATATATTTTATCTGTCTACATACTGAGGTGATGTAAAAGTCCTTGGATGAAAGGAGTGACAAGTGGACAAAGTTTTACAGAGCCTGATCTGGAGACTTCTTGGCTCACGGGGCACTGCAGACACTGCCAATGTGTTACTCGGATTCCAAGGCTGTGGTAAAGCTCCAAACTCTACACTCTGCTCATTCTGTATGACATTATGGTGAGGTGGACAGCCCATGGACAGAGGAGGTGCATATGAACTAGCTCCTAACCTGTCTTTCCTCCTCGCCCATGGATGATCTGAACCTCCCCCATGGGTTTGTAACAAGAATTTAAAGGAGAAAACAAAAGCATGAACATAGAGGTAGCCATTAGACTGAATGTCTTCAACCACAATGAAGCACTTTACTGGCCTTTGTTGAATCATTTGAGATGTTTAGAACACACATGTTCACTGACTGCATGCCTATCCATGGAACAAATGTTTTACCCGTGTAATTCACACCAGTGGAGTATGTAACAGGTCACCTTGGGAACACCTTGGGCACTGAGCTGCACTCTGTTTAACCCCTTTGTAAGCTTACAGTGGGCACCTGGGTTAGAGCTCCGAATAGATGACCCTCACCCACACTCTCTGACGCCGATCTAGTTTATTCCACAGACCTAAGGAGTAATAGATGTCTGCGCAGGGCTACGGCTTCAGGAACTCTCCGACTGACAGGTTCTTTGTTTATGTAAAGTCGCTCCCATCAACACCAGATAGCACAGGCCAGCGGCTCTGCCACCAATGACAGGCTCCTCAGCTCTCATCGAAGTCTGTCTCAAGCAGAACACTAGAGCAATCTTTTAGAAATGGTTAACAAGGCAATTGGAGAAATTACACTGTCGTCTTCCATACAACTGGCAGTTCAGAAGACTAATGTGTTGGGAAGGCAGACTGTCACTGTGGCAATACAGGTCTCTGTGCTCATGTGGCATCTGTGAGCTGGAGGCTTCCGTCTCTATAGGTCAGGGGCAGCTAACTTGGACACAACTGAAATACAGAACACTCATTCATGTGGAGATAAGAGCCCAGGGATAAACAAACAAGCATGGGAACTTGAATGTGTGCCCCTTAAGTCTTCAAGCTTGAGAAGAACTCTTCCAAAGCCCAGCCTAGTGGGACCAGCATATAATCCTCACTACCTGAGAGCTGGAGGCAGGAGAGTCTAGGGTCTCAGACAACCTGGACTACAAGCGATTTCTAGGCCAACTTAAGGAGGCTTTGTCTCAAAATAAAATTAATAAAAAAAGGCTAGGAGTATAGCTTAGGACAGTCCTTGAGTTGCATATACAAGAGCCCAGGTTCAATCCCCAGCATCCTCAAAACAAACCAAAAGCCTCTTGCAAATATTCAGGTTGTGAAAATATCTAGTGTTCTTTCTGGGATTACAAAGTGGCCCAGACCCCTTTACTGGTTGTTGACTGAAGAGCCTGCGGCAATGCAGGTGCACAAATGCCTGCATGGCTGTGCAGTCAGAACCTTAGCAGGGCAATGCGTAACAAAATCTGCTCAGATCTGCTGTGTTTCAGAAGGAACGGGAGGTGGGAAAGGAAGGCTGAAAACCAAGAAGACTGAAAAATGAGGAAATGTAGAATGGAAAAGATCTTTAACTCAAGCCCTTTAAAAGGTTTGGGGGTAATCTATGACTTTCTGGAAATAACAGGAATCAAGTTACACCTGTCTACCTCTGTAGTTGGCAGGGTTCAAATGCATTTGTAAAGCTGTTCTGAATTGGTGCTTGAAACCAGGTAGCCAGCGAGCCAGGAATCTTGGGCGATGCTGCTGGGTCCCATTACAGGTGGAGGAACATGTGAAAATCTCAAGTCTTTTGTGCCTCAAGATCCCACGTCAGTATTCTGTAGCGCCTGGACAGTCTCAGCGGAGCGGGGGCTGGAGGATAAGATGTGCACTGCAGCGCTGCCAGGCGGGGCACTGTCAGGGCAGAGCACACGCCCCATGAGCACGCTGCCAGGCAGCCTGGACTCTACATTCCCACCAAAAGGGTGAGTTCCGATAAGTATCAAAGTCAACACAGCAGGGTTAAAGCTGACCTGGATGCTAAAGTTATTCAAGATAAAGTCTCTGGTGGTAAGCAACATCAATACTGCCCACAGAAGCAATGTGGAACAGGATGATGCTTCATAAAGCATAGATACTACCAGCTCTGCTCACAACTTCCTGACAGAGAAATAGAAATACAACCTCAGAGTGCCAAATGTAAAATCAAACCCTTATAAAAATAGATTTATTGGCTTGTATACGCACAGGCTATCTCTGGAAGAAAGAGAGTTGGAATAGCAACAGTAACTGATGCAGAGGGAAGGAAGGAGGGCGGAGGGTGGGAAGAGCCTCTCCACTGCCGACTCTGAGGCACCTCAAGCAGCAAACCTAGGCGCCATCGCTAAGGGTGGGTGTTTTCATGTAACACAGAAAGGAATGACCTACTGATTTATCAAAGGCTTTTTTTAAAATTATGCTTTTATTTAATCTTAGGATTTATAGTTTCTATGAAAAATTCAAGTTGGGTGTTTTTGGGGGGAAATGTGTAGAATAGAGAGTATTCTAATAACTTCAAAGGAATGACAAAGGAAGAAAAGAAAAATAGAACAAAAGATCAACAGAGGTTAGTAGTTTTGTAAAATTCAGCGAGGAAAGTGGGAGTGTGCGTACCTGACCTAGCAGTGAACTTCAGCAGCGGGGCTAGGAGAGAAGTGGAGGTGGATAGTAGGTGAGCGGCCACCAGGCCTGAAAGCTACTCCCTGCTCCTGCTCAAGGGCAAACACCAAGCCCCACTCTGGACTGTGGACCATCCACAGGGCTTGCAGGGACTTCCGGGCATGCCTTTGCCAACCAAGTGCAATTACACAACCATTCCAGGAAGCAGAGGGGAACTCAGGAGCCTTGGGAACTTTGGGCAACCAGGTCACCAGGACTGCAGACCAACAAAGATCTTACTCTGGCTAGTCTCACAGTACTGCAACAGTCAGTGGCTGGGGATCAGTGACAGTTTAGGAGACGAAATAAACACTGCCTGTCCCAGCCTATGTGGGGCTGGACCTTCAAAATGAGTTTGCACAAGTGGAAACTATCTTTAATTTGGACCCACTTACATACAATAAGTTAGTCTTGGCTACTATCAGAAGTAGGGCACCAGAGTGGCCTGTCTCACTCCATCTGAAGAAGCAGAAAACCACCCTGTGAACGCACATGCCCAGACTGACCTAGGGAGGAAAAGTAAACCTTTGCCCAGGCTTGCGCCTTCGCCATAGGTTCTCTTGGCTAGATGATGGTTCATACAGTGATGCTTCCTCCATTGAGCTGCCTGCTTCCTTCAGAAGACAGACTGAGAACTGGAATCTCTCACAAACTGCTGGGAGGAGGTAAACAAACGCCTTTCACTTTCTCTGCGACTTCTGTTTGACCTTCACCAAATCATCCAAGGAGGGGAACCTGCGTGTTGACTGTGTATTAAGTAGGTGCTTCCACGGAATACTTTCCCTTAGTGGGAATCAATGAAGTCACATGGACCAGAGGCTGAATCTGTGCTGAGCACTAAAGAAAGGGAGAAGACTGAAAATTCCAACCTTGACATCTGGGCATTTCCCACTTAGGAGGAAATACCTGGGATAATAAATGTATAAACAAGTCACAGAGAAAGAGTAAAGTGGGGGCAGGAGAGACTGTTCAGTAGTTAAGAGCACTTCCTGTTCTTGCAGGGGACCTGGGTTCAGTTACCAATATCCATGCAGTAGCTCACAACTGTCTCTAACTCCAGTTCCGAGGGAGCCAGTATCTCTTCTGACCTCCAAAGGCTCCTACACACATGCAGTGCGCTCTCTCTCATCCCCTCTCTCCCCCCTTTCTCTCTCTCACACACACATGCATACACAAAACTAAATGTATTTTTAAAATCCACAGGAAGTTGTTAACTTTTGGAGCAAAGCCTGGGTCATCTAGCAGAAGAGGGAATTGGAGAAGAACATTCCAAGTACAAGAGACCAAGGACCAGGACCAGGCAGGGAGACCTGAAACATTACCAATGCTGTTAGCATACAGGGATGGGAGTGGGGGGTGCAGATGTCTGCTCGGGAAGATGTCAGAGCATGCTGACCTCGTGCAAGCCAGATGTTACCCCGTAGAAATAAAAGGACACTGTAGACCCAGCACAAAGATGGAGTTCCTGATTCTACACAGGAGTCAAAGTGATGGGGATCTCTAGATCCTTCCAGGGCACGGCAACCTGAATTTGTTTACCTCAGGGAAAGCATCCATAGTTTGTTTCAACATAGACAAGGGAGGGAACTGAAGCCATACCAGAAGGAGACAAAACGTAAACAGAGATAGAATATGAGCCCATCTTAGAGGGGTGGGTGAAAGTGCAAGAGAGGAGTGGCTGAGGAGAAAACCTGGAGGTCAGAGGTCAGAGGTCGAGAACTGCTGCTTCTCAGTTCTCAGGGCCAGAGAGAACAGTGCAGCCTAAGGGGAGGGGCCTGGAAAGGTCGCATGAGCAGCATAACAAAGCCAAAAGGAGGTGCTCTCCAGGGCCACTTCCCACAATCCTCGGGGTTACCAGTTCTCTTGATTTTCCAGTTCTTTCTCATCTATTTGACTTTCGTTAAGTGTGGATTCCTCTTTGAACCTCATCCCAAAACTTCTTTCTGGTTTTGATCCCAAACCTTCAACACTATTCTAGGAAGTTTCAGGTCCTTTTCTGAAAAGCGTTGCTGCATCCCACTGAAACACAACCACTCTAGGACAACGTAGGATGCTATACATGTTTCCTCCAGAAAAGACCTTAAGACTCTAAAGATGAGTCAGTTAATCACCTTATTGGTTTAGAAACTACATTATCTGATCTGAATTTTTAAAAACTTCTATTTGAAAGTAAGCAGACAATCCGGTCAGCGCCACACGGCCTGTTACTCCTGCCTGGAGCACTCCTTTGGATAGCTAGGCTAGCCAGGGCAGTAAGTACAGCCAAAAGCCTTTCCTATTGGAAGCCACCCGAGCCCAGAAGACATCCGTGACCTATTAAGCAAGCAGACTGAGCCTAAGAACGCACCTTATTGTGTCCTTCCAGACCACATTTTCCAGCCTATGGAGAAAGTATTTTCTACTCAAAGATTAAGTGGCTTTTAGAATTTGCTTAACGTTCATGAAAATCTTTCTGTGTCTATACATACATACTTACAAAATCCATGTTAGGGGCTTTTACCCCATTAATGAGCTGTTACAGTGGAAGCCCCGGATGAACACCTCAAAGACAGTCCAAGGCAGCAAAGTGGTTAGGGCTTTTCTCTATGGCACTCCAGTTTAGTATGTTCTGAAGTTAGGTACACCCTCTACTCTACCTGTTAACTCTGGGCTTTGTGTAATAGATCTAACTAGATGCCCTCTTTGGATGAAGTAAGAAAAATCTATCAAGTCTAATACATTTTTAGAGCCACCCTGCAGAGACAAGGCTGGTCGGCTTGTTAGCTCATAGACCATCACCAGCCCATGCCATGCCACTGTGATCTCACCCCATCCTGCCGTCAATCATCCTAGTCCCAAAGCCTCTGTCAACTGCACTCCACACAGTATTTTAGTGTAAAGTACACTGTATCATGCTTTCCTAACTACATACATGTCACTCAAACACGGGCAGACAGAGTGTGAGAACGGAGTTCTTAGACTTCTGTAGCACCACAGGTCTCCCTACAAGGAGCACAAACCTCAGACTACTTGACTAAAAGTCCTATCCTTGAATTATGATATCAGAGATGTTAAAACTGTGGCTGTGTGTTACCAGGGAGCTCTCTGCAATTTCTACTGGGAGCCATATGGCACACAAGACACACACAGTGTTAGCAAGGTTTTCTTAGCTACAGGTACACATCAGCAGGCAGGGTGGGCATGCAAGCCTGTTGTCCAGGGTATTCAAGCACAGTCCTGGAATGCTTAGCCAGTATACTGCCCCAGGAGAGGAAACAGAACAAAGTACCTCTTCATGCAAAACTGTTTCAAAGTATTAATTTCTAAATACTTCCTAAGTTTATAGTTTCTCAATGACTAAATATGCTGCAAACCAACTGGTTATGTCCCATTAGGCATTCTGAAACAGAAAACATTGCCCAGAGACTCAGCGGCCACACCATCACCACAAACACACCACCACCACAAGCACACCACCACTACCACAAAGGCTAGTAGCACTTACTACTCTTTACTTGAATACCCCCAAAGATAGTTCCCTGAAGCCCCCATAACAAACTCCTTCACAAACAAATTAATCCCACCCTTAGCTTTCTATTTGACCCAGACCCCTCCAAGGAAAATCTCAAAGCTTTATCATTGTACTTACTTGGAGTAGGGTTAGACATGACTACTCCTGAATCCATGTCCCCAAACCAATGTCTCCACACCGAGATTAAGAATCATTTTAAAGCCTAGAACTTGACACAGCCACTCTCAGAAAAACACACTGACACTTATCTGTATTTACAGCTTGGGAAACTGAGGGGATTTGCTCGGGTTTCTGGGGCCACAGCAGCATGCTAAGTCATCCTTGCTGCACCTGATCTGCTGAGCCATGCTGAGTTCATTAAAAAAGGAATTTTTCATGTCAACAGTATACAGCACCACACGTAAGTCCTAGAAACAGACCCGACTGCAGAAATAGACTGACTGTAGCCAAAATTCTTATTGTAACTATATCAAAGTCACCAAACCTGAACACAAAACAGTTGCCCTGCCTGGCCAGTCACCAAAGGAGGAAAACTCCTCTGTCCTCCCAGCAGTAATGCAGACTTCACCCCTTTGAGCGGATCGCTAATAACGCACACATTTTCTTAGAGCTGTGAACACACAAGTTTAAGGTCATTACCTAACTGCCTACAGACTCTTTCGTTATTATCTCTGAGCTCCAGAAGCAGCAAGGGAAGCTGGCATGTAAAGGCCCGAGCCTCATTAGGAACAGACCCTAGCCTACACCCTGCAGCCTTCTGGAGATAACAAAGCACTCTGATAACCAGGAGTCACCAGATGTTACAACAGCCACGAACAGAGCGTGGCCAAGTTTACACGTGAAAACACAGTCACCGGCTCCTTCTAGTCCCCTGCTACTGCACTGCTGCTGCTGATGGAGCGGGCTGACTCTGGAGTTAGGCTGCTTGCAGCTGATGAGAGTCCGCCATCCCTGCGACTGCAGACAAGCTGCCGAGATCTCGCAACTTTGTGTGCTTCTGAGTGGGAAGGAGTAAGAGTGCCCCTAACCTCTGCCTCCGGGAACTGCTGGAGGACGAATGGAGCAGTTAGCACCAGAGGCATCTAAGAGACGCCAGTGCCTGTTCCACCTACTACCCGACCACCAACTACTATCACCTATAATTACTATACAATAGAGTTGATCTGGCTACTTAGGGCCTGTGACTATGCTGATTCCTGCCAAGTAATAAGACCAAATAGTGTGTGTGACCTTTATAATGCCATTCCTTCTTAACTGGACGACTTTCTATCACCCTTGCACTACCTGAAGGACAAAATAGGTAAGTCTAACAAAGTGCTTAGAAGAGATTTGATCTGTGAAGGATAAAATCTCTATACATTTCTTATAATCATTTATTGTTTCATGAGAACGCACACTGCTAAATGAATGAAAGATGTCCTTTCACAAAGGGTACTTACTTGCCTTTAAAAAAACGTAGGGTTTAAATTATTAATGATGGTCATGGAAGATATGCTCCCACTGAATTACTACAATAAGTATTAAAGCATTTAGACTTGATTTCAACAAGTAGAAATTGAAATTTTTCCTAATTTAAGCCTATAGACTAAGTAACAATGCTATAATTATCAACACAATAAAAGTATCATCAAGAAAAGACAGTGTTTTTATTGCAATAATGGCATAAGTCAATCAGGAAACTTAGTATGTGGAAGTCACCGCACTAAATAATGCTCCGCTGATAAACATTACTGAAATGTGTATGGCAACGGCAGCTCTAATGCTAATGATCTCCTAAAAGATTATCTCCAATTCTTTACAGCCCATTCTGCATGGCTTCCATGTCTCAAATCCATCTGTTTGCCAACTGTATTTGCAAGTCAAAATTCAGAATGTCTGTAGTTATTTGTGGAAACATGCAGAGGGTCCACAGTAGGAGTCACCGGATGAGTCCCAGGAGCTGAGGCAGACAGGGCGGGGCTCTGGTTCCAGCTCTGTAAACAAGCTCCCATCTGGGGATCTACTGAATGCTAGGGCTTGGTGCTTCTGATGCAGCTATTTAAGAAGTCTCTCAAGACTAATACCGAAATGGTATTTGCTCCTAAGACACGGGAGGCTCTCGTGTACCTTGTGGAGGAAACACGCCCATTAGACAGTTTCATTCAGACATAAATCACAGTGCTGTGAATCCACTGGGAATCAAGTGAATAAACAAATGTCTTAAAACAGATAAATGAAGAAGAAGGCCATGTATTGTCATTGCTCGTGTGACAGAACATGTCTTCAGGATCACAAGTTCACAGGAACTAATCTGTGTTTCCTGGAGGAACTTCTGTTCTATATCCATAAACTCAAGGTGACTTTGCAGAAAATCACTGAGAACAACAAAACCAACTACACTGTGTTTGAGAACAACTCCAAGGAAAGAATAGGCCAAGAAAAGAGAAACCGGGCCCAGGGCCCATATAAATAATGGATGAAGGGGCAGAGAAACCAGCTGGAAAAACTTAAAAGCAGTCAATAATTAATCCTGAAACTGTGAATATAGGTCTGAGGAAAAAGAAAATTAGGGTAGAAAAGAAACTGGATGCCAACCTCAGAGCACAGGAAAAACCTCAACTCCAGACAAAACCCAAATGCAAACCCCTTCCCCAGAGGCAAGCGTGCACTGCTCCTAAGGCCCCTCCCCCAGAGGCAGACAGGCACTCCTCCTAAAGCCACGCCCCCTGAGGCAGACAGACACTCCTCCCAGAGCTCCAGCCCACAGGCACACCTCCTAAGGACTACTCTATGCCCTTGACTTTGAGACTTCATAACAAAACATCTTCAACACAGAAAGTAGTTGACAATGAAATTAAAAGCTTTTGATCATCAAAAGAAGTTAAAAACATAAAAGACACATCTACAACTGGAAAAAGATTATGCAATATATGTAAAATACAAAGAGTTGTTTTTTTTTTCTTTTTTAAAAAAATTAAAATCCAATGGGGAAAATGGATAAAAGACATGAACAAGTATTTAACAGATCACTCTCAACTGAATAATAAAATTATGGAGAAGATGCTCACCCTCAATAACCCAGACAAAAATGAAAATCTCAGTGATTTTACATACACATAAGCAAAAGTTTAAAACCCTGACAGCTGAGGCCCCGGGGGAAAGTTCTCCTACACTGTGGAGAGCTCACATGTGACGAGAATGAGCAGACCTGGGGCAAACACCTTACAGCAGACTACCCCTCTAGATAGCAAAACTAAAGGGAACCACATCAAGTCTCCATGTTGCCCGGGCTAGTCTGCAATTCATGATCATCCAGCCTCCACCTCCAGCACGCTGAGATTCCAAGCATGCACCCCCACGTCCTGCCAGCAGCACATAATATTTGATCCATCAATTCCAGCTCTCAAAGACAGTTGTAGAGGAACTAGTCTATGTGGACCAAGAGACAAGGTTAAGGATGCCTATAGACAGTACTTGGAATCTGCATTTGTTTTCAAAACAATGTAGAAGGCTTGAAGGTTTAACTCTGGGTTCAGTCCCTAGAACTTAGGGGGAAAGTGATAAGTGACACACACACACACGAGATGACTAACCAGAGAAGAATAAAGTTGGACACAGACTGCCCTGGGGGAGGGGCTGCCCTAGAGGATGGCGGCACATGAAGAGAAGGGCTCGGGCAGTCAGAGCTCTCCACACCACAGTCCACTTGCCTGCACTTCCCTCCAGTACAGCCCTCAGGCATCACATCCAACTCTTCCTCAGCCTCCATTTTCAGTGCTCTACTCAGTTCAACAGTCATCGACCCTGCTCAGACCTCAGGGGCAGTTTCCTCACTGGTATCTCATAACTTCTTGTGGTCTATTCAAATGTAAGCCAACTGTGTTCTTCAGAATGCTAATGGCTTCCTTTCTCACTTAGGACAAGACCTGATCCCAAGCCCGTGGGCTTCAAGGCTGGGCTTGCTAGGGCCTGAGCTCTGCTCTTCTCCTCAGCCCACTTCCTTCCACTCTCCTTCCTGTTACTTCTTAAGCCTGCCAAACTCATTTCCCCCATTTGCTGGTTCTCTGCAGAGTGCTTCATCTCTGCATCCAAGAGCCTCGAATTTAAACACAGATGTCACCTTCTCAGAGGCTGCCTCTGACCACAGTGCCAAACAGACACAGCATTACCATCTCTTCTTCTCTTCCACTCTACAGGACACTTCTTGTGACCCGCTAGTGTCCACCAGTGAGGCCATGTCACCCTGCTCCGTGTTACCCACAGCGGAGCGTGACACACACCAAATATTGGATCGCCTGGATGGAAAAGTTAACTTTACTTTGAGTCAACACGATGCAGTATCTACTGACAACTGACAGTGAAATAAAAATCAAGTGGATTGAGGAGGTATACAGTAGACTGGGAAGAAGAATTTGGAAAATCACTGGGAAAGCATTATTCTAAGAACAATCTTAACATGACCTGCAATGGTACTTCCGGGCACATGGTTAGTCAACTGCTAGACGGTTCACACCCATTAGCTTTGCAAATGTAACTACTTAAATCTCCTGAGGTTTGTCTCTTGTGTCTCTAGTGTGCGAGTGCGCATGCTCTCCCTCTCTGAGTGTGTGTGTGTGTATGTGTGTGTATTTAATCTACTTACAGAAAAGCATTGTACTTAAGAGGACGCTTCCAAGAGCTAGCGAGTGGCTCAGTGGTTAAGAGCATGCACTCCTCCTAAGGAGGACCTGTGCTGGAGGCTCATGACCACCAGGGACTTGTTCCAAGGGAATCCAGTGCCTCCTCTGGACACTCCAGGCACCTGCACTCACAAGCACACACCTACACACAGCATACATGTAGATATATAAAATTAGAAATAAAAAGAAATCTTTAGTTTTAAAATGGTCATGCTTCATTTAGTTCGAGTCATTCTGATCATTAAGTAATTTACACAAGTTACCTCTCTATGCCTAAACCAACAGTAAAGTGAAGCTATGCATTGCCGTTTCAGAATTGTGAACATTATGAAATAATGTTTGTTCAATGAAAGCACCTAGCTAAGTGGTTAGCATATAGGAAGGAACTAACAGTTATTATTGGGAACACAGAGCAGGGAAGTCATGGCAAAGAGGCCCCTAAGGTAAGTCAAATCACCAGCGTCCTAACACAACAGCTGGAAACACAGCCAAGGTTAGCCCCGTGCCCACCAAGAAGTCAGGAGAACACAACATTCACACAGAAGGGAGAGCAAGCACTCTGAGAACACGCTGAGTGTGACTAACCTCGCTAAGGAGTGTCACACATAGTATGGCTGCAAAGAAGCCATCAGAAACCAGCAGATGGGAAAGGGAGGGAGCTGGTGCAGATAAGTGAATGACAGATGCAGGTAGGGAGGCAGACTGGTGCGGCTGCTACAGCGCTACGCTGCACTGCCCTGTGCAATGCTGTGCCACACTGCGCTGCCCTGTGCAGAGGGGAGGAGCCCAGAAGGTGGACATGGCTGTGGTCCCACCACAAGGGGCTGTGTTTATGAAGTTTACATCCTAGTCACTGGGCAGTGGGAAAATGAAAGGAGGAGATTAAACATGCTATATCAATAGCAATCCTTTTAAAGACAGCAAAACATCCTAAGTCCTTAATCATGACACAGATCCTGGATCGGTTAACTGGAAATGGAAACTATGATAAGCCTGCATTCCTGAAACCATCCCATCCCAATGCTAATGAAGACTGGGCAGGAATCTGGCCTCCCGATCAACCTGACCGGGAGGATGCTGATAAGCCACTTGTGTTCACAACAGCAGAGAAAGCCTGTGTTTACTCTGTGCACGTGCCTTGTAGCTTCCATTACTATCTTATTTAACTCTCATGGCACTCATAAAAGGCACCATTAACCCCATTTGAGATCAGAAAACCCAAGCAAAACAAGGCTTGGGTCATTTGACTAGTGATTGACAGGGCCAGGATTCCCAGGAAGGCTGACTTCAAAGTCCTAAAACTAAACCAGCCTGTTGATATAGGGCACTGCTCAGTTCGTTAAACATCATGTACTCAGAAGTCGTTTGTGTGGACCTGCTATAGTTTAAAAAGCATCATGCTACATTGATGACTCTTAAATTTTATTGGGCAGAACAACCATGGGACAGAGCACTAAGACAGAAATGTCTCCGGCCCCACCCAGAGATTTTGGTTCAGGAAGCCCAGGATGGAATAAGGAATCCACTTTTTAACTCGAAGTTCAGTCGACACGATTCACCTGTTCTGTGAACTTAGCTAGCTGGCTGGCTGTGAGGTTCGGAGGTGTTAGAGACTGCTGACCTCTGGGTAGTTCCCATACAATAATGAAGCACAAAGACTTCACAGGAGAGAGGTCATACAAAAGGAAACAAGAATGAACTGGATTTGATGAAAAAAGGGTCACCCTCTCACTGGCAAAGGGAGGCACAATGAGCGGTAATCTGGGTGGGACAAGTATATATTTTGGGAAATGGAATGATGGTCAAAAAAGAAAATTAAGGAAAGCTAGAGAAGGCCCTGGCCATCAGCCATGACACTTGGCTCTTTTCTTAGTGCTGGTTGAACAGTGACAGCTGATGGTCTTGCAGGAGAGAACAGGCAGCCCCATTTTCTGTAAGAGTTCCCTCACAGAGCTGGGCAGGACCCATGGCAATCAGAGCAGCACAGTCAAGACAGCTGGCCTACCGCGGCTCCAAGCTTCAAGACCCAGGATGCGTAGTCTCAGAAGGCAGGGCTGACAACTCCTGAGACTTCATGGAGGGCACAGCTCAGGGATATTTCTCACCTACTAAACCCAGATTGTAGCACTAGCAGCTCCAAGGTACTGTTCAGAACTCTTCCTGGAGCTGTGGTAGAGCGTTGGCCTTCCATGGTCACAGTTCTGGGGTCATTTCCTGGTCTAAGGGTAGGGCTGGGTGTATATGGGTGGCATCTTACATAGCTGGTCAGACCCAGAGTTTATAAAACCTCATTTCACAGAATACAGTTCAGGAGTAAGATGTGAGTACGCTGGCCTGAATAGCCCATATACATGCTACACCATTTAAATTTAAAACACACATACACAACACACACATACACACACACACACTCACTCACAAAAACCACTATTTGGAGCAACACAATCTCATTTTACTCAGTATCCCAACAAGCATCAATTGTCCAATTTCCAAGCCCTAAGCAGTTTGGAAGCAAACTTTACAAGGGCCGAAGAGCCTTCTATGGATTTGAGTGTCAAGGGATGGAGGAAAGAGTTTACAAAGGACAAAGGATCAAACCCAGGGAGTTCTCTGAAGTTGTTTATTCAAGTGTACAAATAATTCCAAAAGTCTTGAAATGAATGAAGGTCTTCCCTAGTGATCCCAACACCTACTACAAAACATTCTTTAAAACACGAAATATTTAGCTGCTCAGAGACACAATAGTTCACACGTTCCAACCCAATCCCCCTCAGCAGCAGCCACAGCACAAGCCATCAATGAAGGCAGGGGCCTATTTCATAAAGCCGTCTGGAGGTGCCCTGTGCTCATGGTGCTGTGGGACATCCACTGAAGTGGGCTACGCTGACGAGGCTTAACTCAGGCAAGCACTCAGGCAAGCATGCCTCTAAACACCATCTTCATCCACACGAAGTAAGACTGTTAAGATTGTCTTACGTATGCATCCTGTCATCAGTTACAGAAATGAGGAAACATCCAGTGACATGCCATGTCCTGCAGGCTGTGTGACAACTTTCAAAGGAAGCAGCGACATGTGAAGGGCCCTTGTTTTGTTCACAGATGTCTACCAATGGCTATTAAGAACTGATACTGCTTCTCTAAGGATTTCCCCTGCCTTGTGTGGCTGTGCACTGTGTTTCTGGAGGTGCTGCCTTCTTTAGAGTCTGAGATAGTCTCTGGCCAAAGATGGAGCTCACTGATTCAGGCCCTGCGATTTTGCTGTTCTGACTCCCCAGTGTTGGGAAGACAAGTGAGCCGCGGTGCCCAGCTTCTCTGCGAGGGTGGTAGGAATCACAGGCCTTCAGGCTTGCCTGGCCAGCCATTTACCTGCTGAGCTGCCACCCAGCCCTTCCTCTATGTGGTAAACACGGAAAAAGTATCTTCAGATGAGAAATTTACGTGCTATCTGACTGAAGGTCACGCTCACATTTATGATTAAGTTTTCTCATAGCCCGACACATGCACTTTACTTCTATCCTGATGCAGAGAGCAAACCCACCATCTAAAAACTGCTAGAGACCTTGACATAGAATCAAACAGCAGCCAGGTAAATTCGTGTTTCCTCTTTTTAAAAAACTGACCTTATTTGTATGTGTGTGTGCGTAGGTGTATCTGGGTGAGTATATGTCCCGTGTGTATGAGTACGGGACAGAAGGTTACGGGTCCCCTCAGAGCTGGAGCCACAGGCAGAGAATATGCAGAACCCAACCCCCCCCCCCCAGCATGAATGCTGAGAGCTAAGCTCTGGTCCTCAGGAAGAGCGGACGCTCACTAACTGCTGAGCCATTGCTTCAGCCCCACAGGTTGGTTGGTGTATCTTTTAATAGTGCAACAATAAAATAAAATGTCTGTTAAGTATAACTAAGAGGGCTGTATTTCCTAGGGATGGCAAAGGACAGAGAAAAAAATCAAGACAAACTTGTGTCCAATTGCATCAGAAGTTAGCCTTAGGGAACTTTCAGGAAAGCGGGTCAAGCACACACCACCTAGTGAACTGAACCCTGAAGCTGCCCCCTGCAAAGTGCATGGAATGCACTTGCCCTCCAGAAGCTTACGAACCATACAACAAAAAATAAAATTAAAAAAAAAAATGCCTAAAGATACCATTTTTTTCTAACCACAAATTGTGACCGACGAATCGATTTGCTGGAATTCAGTCAGCATGTTTTCTTTCTGATGACAGAAAATGGAACATAACAGAAATAGGCAGAAGGTACCTAACGAGGGCAAATGCTGCTCTGTGAAACCAGATGCCTTTAAGCTCAGCACTGGAGAGGCTGGGACAGAAAGAGTGCAGTGAGTGGCGGGCCAACCTGGGCTACGCAGTGAGGTCAAGGCCAAAAGATTCTGTATCAAAAACCCACTACTTTGTAAAAACCTTTCATTCTCAGATAGGTGCATGGGCTAAATCATAATATCCTGATTAGTGTGAGGCTTTTGTTTTTTATTAAGTTGGAAAGTCATTACAGAACTATGGCTAAAGTCAAAGGACCTGGACTAACTAAACATCCTTAATCCCTGAACCAAGATCAAACTCTCTGCTCAAGATGAGCCTATGGAATCCTATCAGGAGCTACAGAGACAGAATACAACAGGGGCAAGCCTAACCAGGCCGGCGTTTGACCCCAGGGTCTCCCCATCTTCCCCCCCAAAACAATCTACTCAAGCTCTCTTTGCTCAAGATGGAACCACTGAAATCTATTCAAAAGTTCCTGAATACACCGGCAAAGGCCACACAGAAGCAGAGAGAAGGACAAGTCCCAGCCAAGCTCTTGGCTGGCCTTGAAGTCCTGCCAGTTTCCATAATAGCCCTAAGGCGGTGCCTACAAACTAGTGTAGCTAAGCAACCTTGGAGTGAGGCTCCTCCTCCCCCCCCCCCCCGACTGTCAACAGTTCAACTCCTCCAGTCAACTTTTCCTCAACTACAACTTCTGCAATTGCTGCCTGTGTCCCTAAGGAAGACAGATCCTCTTCCCTTCCCCAAATCCCAGACTGTCTTCCTAGCAGTTACAGAAGTCTGTACTCTATTCAGCCTACCACAGATCCTTTCAAAAGCACCATTCCTAAGAAGCCAGAATGGAGTCTCGTGGCAGCCCCCAATCTTAATATGGCTTGGTACAAATACAAGCTCCCCAAATTCCTATCAAACTACAAGCTTCAAGCAGTCCCCCTGAAAGGGACAGGCTTAGTGACCCAGGAGTATGGGAACAGCTGCTCTTTCCCACTAAGACACCAAACCTTACAGATGGGAACACATCCCGAGGACTTGACAGGTCCAGTTGTTTACAGCGTTTTCCTGATTCAGTGATTCAAAGCTAAGTTTCCCACCCAGAGTGCAGCTTCCTTACTCCCAGGCCTCAAGGAGGCTGGGAGCACCTGGCTTGTTCCCGCTGCCCAGCCTCCTTCCCTCCATCAGTGCTCCGTCCTCCCAGGGTCCCAGGCTTGACCTCCCCCCCATCCCCCCCCACACACACAGGTAGAGCACGCCTCGGGCCTCCGGCCCCGGAGGAGCGGCTGCCGGGCTACACTCACCCGTCGGCCCGGGAGGCGGCGGCTCCTCGGGCTGCGCCTCCGCCCGCCCGGCCACCGCCGTCGCCGCCGCTCGGCTTCCGGCCTGCTCCAGGCCGGCCCCGGACCGGCTCCGTTTCACCTCGACCCCCTCTCCGGCCGCCAGAGCCCAGTGTCCTGCATTGACCCGGAAGCAGCTTTCCGGGGGACCCCACAACAACACGTGACCCCGCCGCACGTGTCACGTCCGCTGCGTGATTGGGAGGGGCTGGAGGAGCCGAGCCTCTTAGAGAGCGAGCTGCAGTTGCCATAGCAACCGGGAATGGTGGTATCTGCCTGCTTGCCTTTCTTACCAGTGCTTCAGGGGAGCAACCCCAGGTCCAAAGAATGATCACTTACAAGAGAAGCGTCCTTGGAGAAAGGAGCCCTGGACGAACCTGGCCAAACACACCTGCAATCTTGACTCAGTGTGACCTTATTTGTATCACTACCTGTCTTGAGTTCACAGGCCTCATTTATAAAATATCCTGTAAGATCCCTTACTCATATACATCAAGGTGTGGGGGGACAGTTTGATCTTTGCTCTGTGTCGACACCAGTCCCGAGGCCCCAGAAGCTCCCAACACTTAACAATTTTCAGCTTTCACCTACTGCGTGTGCTTTACAGCCACAGCCAATAAATACACAAGATTAAAAAATAATAATAATAATCAAACTATTATTCACAAACTTCCTAAAGGACATGTTTTGCATATTTTGTAGAATTGAAAATGAAGATGGGAAGTCAAATGATCAGCTCACGACCTCCTACTTAGTCAAAATGGCCATGCTGAGACTTGAAACCACATCAAGCAGGCTCCAAAGAAAATGTGCTTCACCCCAGGCCACGCATAGCCCCAGCTCCGGGGCCTCACTTCTGGCTGTTGGTCTGTTTGCTTTTGTGCCCATGGAGTAGAGATGGTGGAGGCTGATCCTATGGAGGAATCAGCCTTACACAGATATGGGAGTGGGAATTCTACGAGTTGAGGAGAGTTCTACATACAATGTCAGTGTGCTTTGGCATAGTGTGTGTCCAGGAGGATGTGGGGAGATGTTGTGAGCATGCACGTGTATATACTAGTTCCTAGAGAGAGGCAAACAAAATTTCTTTGGGTGAGTTTAGCTTACCATCCTCATTCCTGGGGACTTAAATTGGTCTTTTATTTTGTCTTGTCCCGTAGGCATCCTGCCTTAGGCTGGAGAGAGACCTGAGAAGGTCCTGGTTAAGAAACACGTTCTGAGGACAATGAGTCAGGCAGTGGGCTTAGAGTACTCTTAGGTAGTTGCCTCCTGCCCAGGAAGGCTCTTTGCTGGCACCTTAGGAAGTAAGGACATTGAGGAACTAGAGTTATTGGCAGGACCACAGCCAAAAGCAGCCTCAGTGGGGAGGGCCATTACTATGAGTAGTAATTCATTACTACTAACAAAGAGTCTTGCTATGGATAGAAATACACACAGACATTGAATGTAAGGGTCCCCTTAGAAAACAAACTCAGATATTAGCGCTTCTACCTGTCTCTTGTCAATCTCCCCGTGGTAGCAGGAGTCCTCTTTCAAAACTTGAATCAGACTGTATCACTCCCTGGGGCTTAAAACCCTTCGTGATTCCCAAGGACTCTTCTTCCCCTCAGGATGAACCTGCACTCCACGTGCTTCCTGGAGCTCCTTTCCGCGGGCTGATTTTCCCAGCCTCCTCTCTTACCTGCCTCCTGTTATTCTACAGCCATGGCTTTCAGTCTGCGAGCTGCTAGCTACGCGCTGCTATTTAATTTTGTTTTCATCGAAATCAGGGAGTTGGAGGTGTATCTAGGCTGTTAGAATGCTTGGCCAGCATGCAGCATCAATCACTGGGATCCACCACCACACCTGGGTTATGCAGTGCTGCACAGCTGAGTTACCAGCGATGGAGAGATTGTAGCAGGAGCAGCAGGCATTCGAGGCTTCCCAGAGCAAGTCTGAGGCCAGCCTGGGTGGCATGACACTCTGTCTCAAGAAAAAAAAAAACACAAATGAAATGAAGGGCTAAGGATGTGGAGCCTTTGTAAACTCTTTTCCATGTTGTCTGAGGCTCTGGTAGATTCTCAGGCAGGCAGACAGACTCTTAAGTCAAACTTAAGTCAAACTAAGGTTTCTTCAGTCACATGATATTGGTATCACTCGGAGTATTATCTGTTATAATACTCCAAGCTACTGGCTACTACGTGGAATAATTCACATCTGGGAACTTTCAATACCACAGAACCTTCTAGTGGGCAGTGACTCACTAGCAAATCTCCATGTGTCGTGCTCTGTAGCAGTTCCTCTGATTAAACCATTTGCTTTAAACGTTTCTATTTCTATGAGATGGAAAACTGGAAGGAGAGCCGGGTCGATGCTAGTCCGCAGAGGGCGGACTTAGACTTGTGATTTTCATCATCAGTTTCCCATCATTCCTAAAGGGTCATCATCTAGGAAGAAGTAGGTAGGCACTGGGCCAAGATGAAAGGAAGAGGCAACAAAAGGACAAGTATCTGGTCATTTTTATTAGAAAGTGTAGGTACTTTGATCATTTTGATTCATACAACAGCTATATTATAAGGTTCGACCTATTTTTTTTAAAGGTTCAGCCTATTAATAAGGATGAGTTTAGGCTTGGTATGTGGTACAGGCCTGAAATCCTAGTGTTCAGGAGGTCAAAGAGAGGATTATCGTGAATTTGAGGCCAGCCTGGGCTATAGAGTGATACCAGAAGAAAGGACAGAGGGAAGGAGTGAGGAGGAAAGTGAGGGAGGGAGGGAAACAGGAAGGGACGGAGGGAAAGAAAAGAGAAGGCTTGGAGGAATTAAAGCTGCTTTAGTCAGTTCTCATGAACTCCTTGTGGTTAAAAATGGGTTAACAAAAGCAGAATCTGTTCTAACAGTGTATAGCAATCCCTGGAGGCGTTGGTCTGGTTGACCAGTTGATTCTATGATTCTTCATCAAAGCTGTTCTCTGATTCAGGATTTGCCATGCCCTAAGAGGTGTCTTAACCGCTCTCTGTGTTCGCATTGTGCCAGCTGCTGCTGGAGGTATTTTATATCGATTATTCCTTTTAATCCTCACAGGGATCTTCTGCAGTACATCTGGTACTATCAGATCTATCAAGAGAGACTCGGCTTAGGCAATGCATCCAGCAACCCACAGATAGTAAGTGGGGATGCCAAATCCATATTGAGGTCAGTCTGACACAGGAGTCTGAGTTCGTAATAGCCCTGTAATGAGGGGATATATCAGTGGAGTGTGAAGTCTCAGCCAGATGTTTGCATATCCTTTGGATTCAGCAAATGCTTATTTCATAATCATTATGTATCTGTATGTCTTAGATTTAGCAAGGTGGCTTGAGGCAAACAAATATGGATCTGACAGGGATGCTACAGTGTGGTTAGAAAGATAACATGTATACCCAAAACCTGATGGAGCTCAATGATAGGATGAAGGTACTTTTATTTGCTTACTTTTATGGCTGTTTGTTTTGTGTTTTATTTTATTGAGGTATGGTCTTGTTCTGTGAACCAGGCTGGCTTCAACCTCATAATCCTCCTATGTCGGTCGGCTTCCAATATAGTGGGATTATAGGTGTGTGGCACCACACTTATCAAGGATGTCAAACGTAAAGGGAATAAAGGTGCCACACTTTCAGCTGAAGCCTTTTCCCATGTGTGCGGTGGGATAATGCAGGGTAATGCAATGTATCAGTGTGGAGGCAGGGATACCAAGGGACGAAAGCACCTACTTGACTTGAAATAATAAGAAGTAGTTGGAAAAAGTAGTTTTCAATATCTGCTCTGGTTTTTCCACCAGACAGGCATGTGTCTTAAACTCTTGGCCTTAGACTATTAACTACTGAATAACTTGGGTCGATACAGCGGCATAAAACACCCAAAATGATGTGTAATAGATTGTATAGATTATACATTGTATACATTGTACATATGTGTTTCTAAATTCATAAATCCCATTAAAGTCACATAAATTCTGATTCATGGTTGGCACGTGTCTCTTTAAAATGTTCAGTTCTCAGGTTCTACGTTTTATTTTTGAAAACATAACTGATGTGAGGGCAGGTGCCACTCAGGAGATCGAAGCAAGAGGATTGCAAATTTAAGGCAAGCCTGAGCAACCAAGTGAGGCTATGTCTAAAAGCAGAGCGTGGGGAGGACTGAGGCCGTAGCTCAGTGGAAGTTTTGCTTAGCATGCTTGGGACTCTAGGTTCAAATGAAGGAAAAAAACATGGCCGATAGTTTTCAGAATGTAGCCTGCAGTGCCAAGTTTCATGAGCAAACAGAAATTGAGAAATTCTTAAGCTAGAGAGCAAGACCTAGAACTGGGAAATATCAGCATTTTCTTACTGGGCAGGGGATGTTCTTTAAAAAACTTCTTGACATGCTTACTTGCAGTTTCCATAGATAGATCAGGCAGAAGAAAATTACCAGGAAGGTCTCCACTTACTAAAGCTGTTTGCAATAAATTGCTTGATGTCTCACTAGTCCCTCTTAAATTTTATTGGAAAGAATGGGATATAGGAAGGCAAACATACTTTATATAAGTGTGTCCCAGTGAAGGAACTTCTCTGTCCACGTCTCTACTACTAGTCCATGTCACAGGACACCATGAATCCCCCAAAGCCTCTCAGCACAGTCCGCGAATGCTTCTTTCTCCTCAAATTTAAATATTATTCTGATTTCTAATGTTGTCGTTCGTGTCTTCCTCCTGTTTAAAAATCTGTATAAATAGGATCAGAAGAGACAAATCTTCTGATAATGCCACGGGGTTGTCTATGTTGTTGCTTGGAGCTGTGGCTTATTCGCCTTTGTTGTTAAACAGTATTGCGCGTTAAACACTAGAGTTAATTTTTCTGTTTCTTATTGGTGGACATTTGAAATGTAGTCAGTCTGAAGCTTTTAGGTGGAATGATCTTGTACTTGCCTCTCAATATACACATTTATAGCTATTGCTTTAGGAAACAAGCTTTAAAAAAACAAGTAGATCCTAGCTTGTTGAAATCAGCATGATTGAATATAATCGTAGTCAAGTCATATACGTTATTTAAATTTTTCTAATAACCGTATTAGAGAAGTTTTAAAAGGTATGTTTGATGGCAAACATTCATTTTAATATATATATATATATATATATATATATGTATATACACACACATATTGTGAATATATATCCACAATATTTCATTTAAACACATTATTAATATGGAAATGACTCATTCAAAGTCTTCTCATAGTAAGTCTTCAAAGTACTATGTGCATTTTATGCTTTGGACACTTCAGGACACATTTCAAGTGCTCAGAAAAAGATGAGTCTGTGGGTACAGCGATCGCTAGGCAAGCACAAGAATCTGAGTTCAGATCTCCAGCACACATACAAAAGCCACATGAAAGTGGTATATGCCTGTTAGCCTAGTGTTGTGACGGGGAGTGGAAGGTACCCAGAGACAGGCCAATCCCAAAGACTCCTGCACTGTCCAGTATAGCTTCAGGTCCAATGAGAGACCCTGTTTCAAAAGTAAGGTGGAAAAAAAAATAAAGAACATCTGACATCAACTTCTGATCTCTACATGCACATGCATGTGAATTCACAAATATACACCACACCACCTCACAAGTGTTTTCTAACCAACATAATGGAGGCACGTGTCTTAGTTACATTTTTAGTCTCATGACAGAACACTGTGACCAAGGCGTGTTATTTTTAAAAAGCATTTAACCTGGAGCTCACAGTACCAAAGGCTAGCAGAGTCCGTGTTCATCATGGCGAGGGAGTGTGGCAAGCACAGTGTTGGAGCAGGAGCTGAGAGCTCAGGTGTCGGACAGTGTCTGTGAGGCAGAGAGGAAGGGGAACTAGAAATGATGTGGGCGTTTGAAACCTCAAAGCCCACCCCCAGTGAGACACCTCTGTTACAGTTTGGTCTGCCTCTACCTCCCAGCCCCATGTTCCCAGAAGTAAGACTCAGACTCATAATATATTTACAGATACCTTGGCCACATAGCTAGGCTTATAACTGATCACACCTCCCTGGGCTAATTTCCCTCCTGGTTCTCTCCCAGAATTCTTTCTCCTCCCGAATGTCCTGACCTTTTATTTGACCCTTTCCTATAGGCCATAAGGGTTTTTTTGTTTGTTTGTTTTTGTTTTTTTGTTTTAATTGACAGGTGATACATCCATACAATACACAAGATATTCTCTCTTCGCACCTCCTCCAATAAGGCCAAACTTCCTAATCCCTCCCAAACAGCTCCACCAAATGTAGACCTAGTAGTCAAATATATGAGCCTATGAGGGTCATTCTCACTCGAACCACCACAATACAAACCATTACAACTATAAACCAACTTCCCAGTCCCTACTGTGGAACGTAGTACCAATGTCCATCACTAAAAGCAGCCTTCTCCCATCATTTTTACATTGGGGACTGCCAGACTTTAATTTTAGCCCTCTGTCTTAGGGTTCTACTGCTATGAACAGACACTATGACCAAGGCGACTCTTTTAAGGACAGCATCTAATTGGGGCTGGCTTACAGGTTCAGAGGTTCAGTCTATTACCATCAAGGTGGGAACACAGTAACGTCCAGGCAGGCATGATACTGGAGAAGAGTTCTACATCTTCATCTGAAGGCCACTTAGAGAAGACTGACTCCCACCTGGTTGGGAGGAGGGTCACATTGCCTGCCCCTACAGTGACACACTTCCTCCAACAAGGCCACACCTACTCCAACAAGGTCACACCTCCTAATAGTGCCACTACCTAGATCAAGAATTTTGAAACCATCACACCCTCTATCTCTCCTGTTTTCTTTCTTGCAACTTCTCAGTGAAAGTAAGAGTGTGTCCTTTTTCTGGCTTCTGTTCTTTTATTTATTTTCCTTAGAAAGGAAATGTTATTTTATTTATTTATTATCCTCTTTCTCTTTTCTCTCTGAACAAAACAAAACCACAACAAAACACCTGAGTAATATTTATCCATTAGCTCCTTAAATGATTGTCGGATTTCTTGAGTGAAACCATCTTGAGTTTTACTGATGGTACAAGCTTAAATTTTACACTCAATTATTTTATAATTATAGATAGGACTGTTTAATTTTTCTACTTCTTGAGTTGGTTTCTTTCTAGGGATTTGTTTGTGGGTCTACATTTCCAAATTTATTATTAAGTTCTTTTTGATGACCCGTCTGCATTGATTCTTCCATTTTATTCTAGATAATGGTTGCTTAGTCACGCCCTTTATTCTGTTGGCCTCGTCCACTTACATTTTTGTTACTGCTTTCCTTCATCTGTTTGCTTGTTTAGTTGGCTTTGAAACAGAATTCCTTGTACTCAGCCTGGCTTCAGCACATTATGTAATGAGGATGACTTTGAACACTTTGTTGGCCTCCCACTTCCTACTGCTGAGATTACGGGCATATGCCACCACATCTGGCTTGGCCTTTTCTGTTGTTATTTGGCAAATTTTGCTATTCCTTTTCTGTCTTCTTCTCTGAAAACTGCCTTTAAATAAACCATCTCTAAGGACAGTGCTGGCAGTGTGCGTGAGGTTTTATATGTTAGCACTTCCATTATAATTCAGTTTCCAGTATTTTCTGACTTCTTCAGTTTGTTGATCTGATAGATTAACATTAATTGATTTTTTCAGTGTTGAATCAGCCTTTTATATCTGTGAGAGATCACACTTGGGTATGGTATATAAATCTTATTATTAGATTGGATGTCAAACTGCTTCCTGTCTCTCTGCTGGGAGTTCCAGGGAGTCACAGGCATGTCACCAAGAGGAGGCAGGGCAAAGTCCAAAATGGGGTGTCCACAGTGGTTCCTGGTCTCCTCTCTGGGTACCAGAGGCATCTGGTGGAGAGGGTGACTATGTGCCCAGGACAAGCAGAATCTGGTCTGATTCAGAGTGAATGCCCAGTGTACTGGATGGGTTGGAGGGAGAGAAAGCCTTCCTCAGGAGTCTTAGTCACAGCACTTTAGTTGCAAGCCTTCCCTGTAGCAATCTTTAATGAAGCAGCTCTCCGAGATGACCCTTGCTTGTTCATATTGAGGGCAGATGTGGACACATACATGTTAGTTGGAGTGAACCAGGCATTATATACCTCTTGAAGGAAGGAATACCCAGAACAGGAAGGTCATTGGTTAAAGGCTGAAGGTTATGTAGACACCTCATTAGCATGGAGAAGAAATCCAGGTATTATGCTACGTTACTGAGTATCCATGGTCCTCTCAGTGGGGGTCAAGGTTATATGTGCAAGAGTAGGAACAGAGACAGGTAGGGACTGGCTCCACCCCTGCAGTCAGATCGCTGAGATTCCCAGGGTTTGAGCTCAGTCAGCCTTATCAGTTCTTATGCCTGTCTAGTAACACGGTCCCACATCCCCTAGGATTGGATTTGCCAAAATCCTGCTGGAGGAGACATTTGCATCTAAGTTCACTGGCCATATTGATGTATGGTTTTCCTATATCTTGACCAGATTTTAGCATTAAGGTGATACTGACCTCATAGAATGACTTAAGGTATAATTTTTTCTTAAGCTCTTGTTACAATTTGCTAATTTACCATCTGGGCTAGGTACTTTCTCTTTTTTGGAAGGTGATTTAATATTGGCCCAACTTCTTTTAATAGGCACATGCATATCCAGATCGTCAATTAATTATTCTATAAGTTTTAATAGGTTATGTCTTTCAAGGAACAGGCTCATTTTTATCAAGGTCATCAAATTTGTGGCCATTGAATTGTCCTTCCCATATTGTTCATTTGTGGGACAAATAATGATACTCCTTCTTTAATTTATAATATTATACTTATTTATGCTTCACTTTAATTCTCAGTCTAGCTAGAGGCTCATCAGTGCTCCTGATTCCTTTCAAAGAGCCATTGTTTTTGATCATTGTTTTTCTCCATGGAGTTTCTGTTCAAGATTCCACCAATTTGAGCTCAAATATTTGTTTGTTTTGTTTAATTTGGATTTAACACAATGCATTGTTGCTGCTGTTTTTGGTTATTGGAGATAGGTTCAGACCAATGTATATGAGAGAGAGTAGTCTCAAACTCTGAGTCCTCCTGCCTCAAGTCTCAAGTAACTGTACATATAGTTTTGTTCTTTTCCTAGTTTCCTACAAGGAAGTTCAGCCAGCTGACTCTCAGTCTTCTTTTTATGTATTCAGTGCTAGAATTTCTCCTGTTAGTGTTGCCTTTGCTGTATCCCACATGTTTTGATGGTTTTGTTTTTGTGTTCGGCTCAACCTATCTTTGATTGCCATTTATTCTTTGACCCTGGGGTTATTTAGAAGGGTGGTAAGATCTGGTAATTTTATGTTACCTTAACATTTGTTCAAAGTACAAACTTAACAAGCTTTCTCATGCCACAAGCAAAGCTTGGTCACCTTTGCTGCACCACCTAGTCTCACACCCTGGGTCCTTAGGATGCTCGGTTCAGCCGTCTGTCTTCACAGCCCCCTCCTACCTACGCCCTGCAAATGGGGCTTACTGGACTTGCTGCTCCCCAAAGCAGACAGACAAGCATCAGCGACTCCCTTTTCAGTCATGTTGAAAAAAACACAACTGGAAAAAAAAAAACAGTCCTGAGAGTGTTGAACAGTTAAAACTCCCAAAAGGAAATCTGCTTGGGTAACATCCTGGACTCCAAGAAAGGCTTGGACTCTCTCACGAGCCCCTCCCTCCTGCTACAAGTGAGCTCTGGGCTCTATCTTAAGCTGCTTCTTCCTGCAAAGCAGGGTGACCCTTTCTTTCTGAGATCTGTAAGTGATGTGTCACTTCTGTTATTCCCCATTTTGCCATATTGCCTCTTCTGTGTCTGTACATCTGAACGAACCTTACGTGCTCAGAGACACCCTAGAGCATGTCTATCTTGGTAGAAAGAAGCTAGACAAAAGTCAGGCAAGATGTACCAGGGCGTTTATCAATATAAATATGTTTGTCATGCGATCACCTGGTCACACATTAGCCAAGACAAGTCATCAGGACAAAGATGTATCCTGTGGGCTCTTCATAGGATGGCTCAGCAGATAAAAGTGTTGTGGCACAAGCCTGGCAGCCTGGGTTTGAAGTTCAGAAAGCACATTTAAAAAGCCATATTTGGTGATACACATCTGTAATCACAGTACTCATAGCAAGATAGGAGATGGAGACCGGAGAATCAGCTGCTTGTATATACAATGTGGCAGTAGAAACAAAGACTCAGCCTAAAAATAAAATAGGAAAGATTCCCAAAGGTTGCCCTTTGACCTTCACACCTGTCCCTTGGCACACATGAGCCTTTGGACCACAAGCAACTTTTTAAAAGTATCTTGTTAAGCCTGGAGTCCTTTTAGGACATGGCTAAAATCTACAGTCACTGTCCAGATAAAGACCTCAGTACCAAACTGGAGAAGGTCTGAGAAATATATTTTAAACTTTTAAATATAAAGAAATCTTTTTTTTTAAGATTTTAAAATTTATGAATGAGTGTCTCCCTGAATGTATCTGTGTATGCTACATGCTTTCCTGGTGCCTGCAGAGGGCAGAAGACTGTGTCAGGTCCTGAAACTGTATCTATGAATCCATGTATCTGTGAGGTTGTGAACCTCATTGTGGATACTGGGAACTGAACCCTGGTCCTCTGCATAGGCAGCAAGAATTCACCCACTGAGCCATCTCTTTGGCCCCCAGTATGTGGTAATCTTAAAGTGATTTTTAAAATTAAGTTCCAGTTTCTTGAGGTTTTTTTTTCCAGTGCATAGGAATCAAGCCCAGGGTCTCAGTCACATAAGGTAAGTGCTCTACTGTTGAACTGCATATTCAATCCCATAATTCTTATGTTCCTTAAAACGTGATCAAAGACTAGGATTCCAGTCCTTTGGACACTGCAAAAATTTGCTTTATTCCATGGTGAACACGGAAGTAATTCTTGGTGAATAATGATCAAAGCATTTCTTCTCCATCATTGTTGAGTCCACTGGGTTTTTTTTTTTTTTCATTTTTTTTTCATGTTGTTGTTTTGGGTTTTTTTGTTTTTTGTTTCTGTGTTTTGTTTTGTTTTGTTTTGTTTTCGGGACAGGGTTTCTCTGTGTAGCCCTGGTTGTCCTGGAACTCACTTAGACCAGGCTGGCCTCAAACTCAGAAATCTGCCTGCCAAGTGCTGGGATTAAAGGTGTGCGCCACTACTGCCCAGCGAGTCCACAGTTTTATATGAGGGATTTGGTCCAGTTCCATAATTGTGTGGTCCAATTGCTTACATTCTTACTCATTTTGACTACAAATTGGTTTCATAGTAACTAGTACAAACTTTTATTTGCTACTAAGAACTGTAGTTTGAAAATCCTTGCTGTAACTATGAGGGGAAAATCTATTTGTCCTTATAATTCTGGCCAATTTTGATTCATGTCTTTGGAGCTATAATTTACATAGTAGAACTTGTATGGAACATTTTAAATTCTCTTTCGGATAGATTAAAGTTGTCGTTGAGACATAGCCTGCATTTCTCAGCTAATACTTTCAGTGTAGCCTTAAGGACTGTCTTGTCAGATATTAATTACTTCTTTTTGTAAAGCTTCTATTGAAGTGTCTCTAATAAAAAGGCACAGGTGACACTCATCTTTTAATTGAAGAATTTTATCCTCATACATTTAATGTACGTGTGTGTTTGGGTTTAAGTCCATAATGTCGCCACTCTACCTGTGTTTGTCCATTTCCTCTTTCTTCTGAGTAAGCTTTGTACTTCTCTCCCCTTACCACTGCCTTAAAAATCACCTCCACTTTCACTCTTAGTGTTTAACAGCAAATGTAATATGCGTTCTAGTTCTAGACATAATGAGCTCTAATGTGGCTTAATATTATTGCCGTTTTCTCTGGCAATGCAAAGATTTTTCACCCCCCTCATCTCCACCTGTGCTGTTTGCTAATGCTGTCATGTGTTGTAACAGAAATGTTCAAAGGCCATAAGAAAGTGTTAATATTTCTTTAATGGTCAGTATTCATTTAAATAGACCCGTGGAGTTATCAACTTAATTGGTTTTTTCTTCTTCTTCTTTTTTTTTTACTGTTGTAAAGCACATAAAACATAAAATTTACCATTCAGCCACTTAAAGTGTGCAATTATACGCTATTCTGCACTCTTACTATACCGTGCACCCACCTCCACACTCCATTTCCAGGACTTCTCATTATTCCAAATGGAAACTTGATACCAGTTAGACCACAGATGCCCACCACCCTGCCTCCATTTCTAGTAACCCCTGTTATTCTTCTGACCCTATGCATTTGCCTAGGTTTCTGTATCATATATAAATAGAGTGATACTATCTTCATCGTTTTGTGCCTTGTTCATATCACCTAAGATAATGTTTTCAAGGTCAAAAGAAAGACTTAAAGTTCTATTCACTTTTCAAGCAGAATAACATCCCAGCTGAGATATTCAGGGGTCCCTTGTCATGTTTAAGGATTGGTTCCAGAACCCTCTTCAGAGATACAAGTGACTGACATAAAATAGGATCACAAAAATCTTTATTTCATATTTTTATGTCATCTACAGGTTACTTATAATACCTAACACAATGTAAATATTTTTAAAGAGTTATTGTATTGTACTGTTGAGGGATTATTACAAGAAATGTCTGACAAACTCAGTGCAGATGTGTTTGCTTTTGCACATATTTTCAATCCTTGGCTGAGTCCTTGAGGAACTTGGGTTTGTGAGGACTGGGAGGGTGTGACCAGTCAATGGTCTGTTTCATAACCTATTTCATCTCTTGTCCTAGGAATATGAGTCATTGCAGAGTCCTTGTTTCCTCCGTTCGGTTTACTTCTACATTTAATCCCTTGTAAAGGAGACTGTGGAGAGCATCCAGCAAATGCCTGCCTTCCTTTCTAATTCTTCTGCCGTAGATCGAATGCTTGTGTCTCTCCAGAAGTCATATCGTGAAATAACCCTCAAGGTGAGTATATTAGGAGATGGAGAAGCCATTCAGCTAACTAAAGCCAAAAGGTGTGACTCTGGGTGATCATGTTAGTGTCCTTACTAAAAAGATGCCAGCGGTTGGTTTAATTTCCCTCCCTCCCTCAGCAGAAAGACTTTAGGAAGAAAGTTCTGTTGTTTGCTTGAGAGAGGGTCTTGCTAAGTATGCATCACTGCCTGTCTGGTACTCACTGAGTAGCCAAAGCCCTCCTCAAACTCACAGTAATTCCTCTGTCTCAGCTCTCTGTGATGAAGTACAGGTATGTGCCAGCACTCCTGGATTGGCTTTGTTCTTATTTTTTAAGCCGTACGGTCCTTGATAGTTCCTTATGGCCATTTCTCATGACCGATACTTACCTAGAGGAGGAATTGCTGGACTGAGTGGATCAAACCACACTGCCCTCCACAGAGGCCACAGCTTTGCTTATTCACCATGTTTGCATTTTCATTCTTCTGACAGTGAGTTTGGTGTAGCAAGGGTTTTTGTTTTGTTTTGTTTTGGTCTATTTTGCTACCATTACCTGTGTCTGTGGTGTCAGTTTCAAAAGGGTCATTTCCAACTCCATGAAATCTTCCCCTGTGTTATTCTCCTAATGATTTCCTTCTAAGAAGCTTTTCTTCTTAAAATAAGTTTTGTGTTTGGTGTGGAGACATGTTTGACTTGACTCCTTCACATGTGGCTCTCCAGTTCTTCTGGAACTGTTGATTGGAAAGACAACCCTCTTCCCATGGCATGGATTCAGTAGAATCCATTGCTGAAAATCCATCCTTTGCTGAAAATCAGTAGAAGCTCTGGAGTCTAGCACCATACTCTTTAATACTGTGGCATCGAATTAATACTTTAAAGCAGACAGTGCGATAACAACATTGTTCTCTTTCTAGATTGCTTTGACTATAGAGGCTCCCTTGAGATTCGATGTGAGTTTTAGGATAGATTTATCTGGTTCTACAGAGTTATCATTGGGATGTTAATGAATTTTTATATCACTTTGAGTAGTATTGGCACCTCAACAATATTAAGTTTTACAATCCAATAACATAAGATAGCTTCCCATTTGTGTCTCCTTTTCAGCTCTGTTGTAATTTTCAGCATATAAATTCTTTGCCTCCTAGGTAAGTTTATTCCTAAATATTTTATCCTCGATAGAATTGTAGTGGAGATTGCTTTCTTCAGTTCATTTTCTGCTATTCATTCTTACAATATAGCAATATGACCAATTTTTCCATATTGCTGTTGTAGCCTGTAATTTTACTAAGCTCATTTATTAGTTCCAATAGTTCAGATGGAAAATAGCTAGGGATCTATAAGTGTAGGATCTTGTCACCCAGAAACATTGTCTTTTACAATGCAGATCCCTCTTCTTCCTCTCTTCTACCTGGTTGCTCTGGCCAGTACTTCCAACTAGATAGATTAGAATGCACACAACAACTCCTCCTCCTCCTCCTCCTCCTCCTCCTCCTCCTCCTCCTCCTCCTCCTCTTCCTATTAGTCCTTGATTTTAAAGAGAACTACCTTCATCCCTTCTCCACTGGGTGTACCACTACCTATTTGGGAGCTTCCTTCACATCCCAGTTTGTTTGAATGTTGAAGAATCATGGAAGAACACTTAATTTTGCCATATTCTTTATATATCAATTGACAATCATGTGCCTTTTCACTTCATTCTGTTAATGTAGTGTAATTTTGTTGATTGATCTTCATATCTTAAAACATCCCTGCCTCCTGAGAAAAATTCCATCCGATCCTGCTGTGTAAGTTGGTAAGATTCTGCTGAGAAGTCTTGCTTCAGTATTCATAGGGGTAATAATAGTTCATTTGGCGAGATGTGGGGGTTGGTAGACTCTTTGGCTCTGGTGTCAGTTTAATGCTGATCTCATAGAATGAGTTAGGAAATGTTCCCTTATCTTCAACATTTTGGAAGAGTTTCAAAAGGATTGATAGCAAGCCATGTGCTACTTAAGGATGAGGAAATGTTCAGAAAATGTGCTTTGGGGTGATTTTGTCCTTGTGCAAACATCATGAATTGTGCATATACAGACCCGAATGGCATTGGCCAATCACTTGGTGTGGCCTCTTGATGCAATAAAGAGGTGATGTAAGCATGAGAGACAGGAGGCTGCTGCTAGAGCCACAGAGTCTGTTCTACAGTGAACTTCTCTTCATCCATGGAGGAAATACATTCTAAATAATGATTAATAAACAGGGTAAAGAAATAAACAGTCCCATTATTCATGGTCATCTTCAAGATTATGGTCTGTAGATATGTGTGTATGTGTTTGCATATGTGCCCATGCTCAGGCATGTGCGCATGTGTGCAGGGGTGTCTGCATGCATGTGGAGGCCGGAAGAAGACAACCATTAGGTATTCCTCAGGAGCTGTCTGCCTCAGCCTCTTTGAGACAAAGTTTCTCATTGTACTGGAACTTGATAATTAGGCTGGACTGGGCTGGTGCTGAGGCCCAGGAATGTACTTGTCTCTACCTCCCTTTCCAGCACTGGAACCACAGGACACTACACCACACCCGACCTTTCTATGTGATCAGGGAGCTCAGGTCTGATTATTTCATAGCAAACACTTTACCCACCAAACTACCCACCTCCCAGTTCCTATGTATATCACTTTATACACCTGGTACCACAGTAGATGTGTTAGAACCATCATGACTGTGAACCAGGCTACAGTGTCATTAAATGATAGAAATCTTCAGTGGCCCTATGTTGTGGGACCACCACTGTATAAGCTATCTGTCATTAACCAAGGTGATGTTACAAGGTATACATCTATATTATGTCTTTCTGCAGCATTGTCTTTCCATCCCTACGATGCGATCAAGGAACACTCAACCTTTAAGTTCCCTAGTCTTCTCTCCCAGTTTAGCTGCCACTGAGGGAAAGTGGCAGCAGGTGCCTGTCTGGATTTCCATCTTCCCGTGAATACTGCTGCTTTTCACTGCCTTGTAATTGTCTGTTACTCACACACAGATTGCTCTTAAGTGAGAAGCATTTTTGTTTCATTTCTGTAGAGGGCGTGCCCGTCAGGGTGGGTGAAGGATGGTAGAGTTCAAGGCAATGGGAACACACACCTGTAGCTCATCACCTCCCAATAGTCCAAAAAGCAGAAAAGAGACAGGAAGTGAGACTGGGCTATTAAACTTCAGCAACCCTCGCCCAGTACTCACTTCACTCAGTCCAACTTCAAAAGTCCCTACAGCCTTGACAGGTTCAACTTGCTGAAAGGCCCAAAGCCTCCTTCAAGACTCAAGGCAACCTCTTAGTTGTTTTCCCATGAAACCCAAAATCCAAAGGTTCAACTTCTGATACGATAGCACAGAGTAACGCATTCCAAAAGGGAGGGATGGGGGCATAGAAAGAACGTCAGATGAAGTCAAGACAGAAGGATGGTGGGTGATGCCAAAGCTTGCTGCTCCACACCCAGCATCTGGGGCTCGGAAGGGCATCATTTGGGCCTCCACAAGCTTGGTGATTGGCCCTGACTCCTGAACTCTATGGGTCTCTCTCTCTCTCTCTCTCTCTCTCTCTCTCTCTCTCTCTCTCTCTCTCTCTCTCTCTCTCTCTCCCTCTCCATTGGCTGTAGCCTTTATGGCAATATGTCCCAAGTTTCAGCATCTTGAGATTTCTCTTAAAATCAGGCTTTACCTCCACAACTTTATACACTTTATACACAGGCCACTTAGGGACTCTGCAGGAAACCTGACCTTCATACACATTGCCTGGTCTCAGCAATTTCCTGGAGCCTGGAGCCTTGGCATAAACCTTTCTAAGCACCCCCATTTTTGCAATTTGCACCTTTGCAAAACTAGCACCAGGTGTCTCACTCCATATTATAGCACTAGCTCAAGCTGTAGGCTGGCCACTGTGGACCATGACTCTAGCGACCTCTGTATGCCTTCATGCTAAACATTAGGGAAACACTTCCCTAGGAGGCCATTTTCCAGGAGGGGGACTATGGAGGCCCAATCTTTTCCAGCATCCTCCTTTCAAATGAAAGGTTTTTATGTGAGTTTTCATTGTTACACCCAACTTCTGATGAGTGAGATCTTATTCTCAAGCTAGTTTTCCCAGTGTCTCAGTGCAAAATCCAGGCAGAGGTTTCTCCTGAATGGTGCTAGTTTCTTTCATATTTATAACCATTTTGTCTATACCTACCCTGTTCTCTTTTACAGAAGCTCAAGCTCTTTGGCTATTTCTGCATTTATGCCTTCAAGTTGAACTTCATACATGATTGTTTCCTTACCAAACTTCATATTTTCCTATCTTTCTTCTATTGCCATAAGTCTAGGCAAATGCAGTGGACAGTAATTCCACAACTTGAATGTTATGCTGTCTCTTAACTTTTTCTTTGGCAAACAAATTAGCTCATTGCCTTTGAACTCTGGCTCATTCACAGCTGCAGGCTCTGATCAGAGTTCACAGGAGTCTCTGCTATTAGAATGTAACTTAAATAACCTCTATTTTAGTTCCTAAGATGATCTCTATCTCTGAAATCTCACCAGCCCAATCTTTATGGTCCACAAACCTATCCTGGATTTCTGAGTTCCCACCAGAATGCCCTGCTAAGAGCTTGCTTACAGCACTCTGGGGATTCTCCAGTCTGAAGTCCAAACTCTACCATATCCCTCCCACAAATCATTGTCGTGGGCCTACACACCACATGGTCAGGTTTATGGCGGCAGCAACTCTATTTCTCCATATCAGTTTTCCATATCAGTCATTTCTCTTGCCACAAACCAGAAAGCAACTTCAATGCAGAGATGTTTGTAGATAGTCCCTTCAAGGAGGTGCAGACATGGCAGAGATTGTTATAGTAGGAACATGTGGTTAAGAGTTCTAACAGCTCAGTAGATGAGAAAGCCTTACAGATTAAAAACAATCTATTTCACAGTTGCCCTCACCTCTTTAGAAATGACAATTATCAATCTATTCAATGATGGACCTCTCTTTTCCAGTATTTTTTTAATCTCTGACTACACTAGGAAATATAATGAGAACTCAAGAGAGTTTTAGGGAGCCTAGAATAGCTAAGTGTATATTGTTTTAGTTTTTTATGTATGCATGTACCTTTTAAGATACTTTATCATATTTTAAGAACTCAAATTGCTTATCTTCAGAAGTTAATCATTTAAACACAAATCTTTTTAAAAATTATACACGTCTAGGAGGAAGCATAACTCAGTGACAGAGCACATGTCTATCAAGCACAATTCTCGGCACTGCCAAAAAAAAAAAAAGAAAAGAAAAGAAAAATACTTCTAGACTTGCAGGCTAATAGTAACATTCCACATGTAGCTCTTGGTACTGGGGGGACATGGTATTGGGTTTGCAATAATGGAGTATGAGTGAATGAAAGGGGGATACTGGAGTACAGTCAAACCAAGGATTGCATATTTAAGGCACAGTTTTGAGAACTGTTTACAGGCCCCAGTTGAGGGTGCACAGAAACACCTATTCTGGTGCACACCGATGGGTTCTGAGTGACTCAGGAATTCAGCTGTTTGGCTCACCTGCCACCACCCTGCATTCACAGCAAACATTTAGCTCAGTAAAATTGCATCACAGTAAACATGACTTCCAAGCCAGGAATGCGTCACAGATAAGCCTGCCGTGCCATTGAGATGAAATATTGCACACAGCTAGCCATCTGTCTCGGAATGTTTAGCTGTTCATCTACCTCAGGAAGCTTCACTGAACTCTGTGAATATGTCACTTTAAAAGATGGTACCAATTTTAAAATAACTCCGGGAACAATTAAAGATATTGTATGTGCTGTTCACTTAAAGCATCCAGACAACCACTGGGAACTAAGAAGACAGTGTCTCTGATACAACATTGTACAGTTATGCTTTATTTCATTACTTACTTGTAGGGATCTTATAGGTAGTTTTCACTTTCCACACACTCTCATCTGGCTCCCTTAAATGTGGCTCTCTTTATGGTTATACGTGAAGCAAATAAAACAAACTATTGAAAGAAAGGGGGGAAAATGAGGCAAAGAGAATCCAGATGGGGTCTTATGGGAGCGAAGAGTACTGGTCTGTGCATTCATATGCAGGGTAGAGAGCATGGACGTCACCTCCGTGCTGTCAGATCAGCTTTCCATTATGGTAAAGCTCCTCCCTGAGTTAATGACATAGTTCACCCCCTCACTGCTTCTGGGATGCTCATTCACTGACCTGGTGGTGGCTTTTAGAATATGTTCATTAATTGCTTGGTACTTTCTTCCATGACTGGTGGAGAAGTTTGTGTGCTCTCTACTTGAACCTGGATAGCCTGTGACTGACGGGCTCCATCGGTGCAGTGAAATATCACGTATAGCAAACAGCCTTTTTTCTCTTAGGGCACCTGTGCTTAGAACTTAGTCACCTATTTGCCTAAGAATTTCATGAATTCATCATTTTTAATAGCTGAGTAGTACCATTGTGTAAATGCACCACATTTTCTGTATCCATTCTTCTGTTGAAGGACATCTATGTTCTTTCCAGTTTCTGGCTATTATAAATAAGGCTGCTATGAACATAGTGGAACATGTGTCCTTGTTATACATTGGAGCATCTTTTGGGTCTATGCCCAGGAGTGGTATAGTTGGGTTCACAGGTAGGACTATGTCCAGTTTTCTGATGAACCTCCAGGTAGATTTCCAGAGTGGTTGTACCAGCTTGCATTCCCACCAGCCATGGAGGAGTGTTCCTTTTTCTCCACTTCCTTGCCAGAACCTGTTGTCACCTGAGTTTTTTATCTTAGCCATTCTGACTGGTGTGAGGTGGGATTTCAGGGCTGTTTTGATTTGCATTTCTCTGATGACTAAGGATGTTGAACATTTCTTTAGGTGCTTCTCAGTCCTTTGAGTTTCCTCAGTTGAGAATTCTCTGTTTAGCTCGGTTCCCCATTTTTTTAAAATAGGGTTATTTGGTTCTCTGGAGTCTAACTTCTTGAGTTCTTTGTATATATTGAATATTAGCCCTCCATCAGATGTAGAATGGGTAAAGATCTTTCCCCAGTGTGTTGGTTGCTGTTTTGTCCTATTGGCAGTGTCTTTTGCCTTGCAGAAACTTTGCAATTTTATGAGGTCCCATTTGTCAATACTTGATCTTAGAGCATAAGCCATTGGTGTTCTGTTCAGGAACTTTTCTCCTGTGCCCATGTGTTTAAGACTTTTCCCCACTTTCTCTTCTTTTACATTCAGTGTATCTGGTTTTATGTGGAGGTCCTTGATCCACTTGGACTTGAGCTTTGTACAGGGAGATAAGAATGGATCAATGTGCATTTTTCTACAAGTTAACCTCCAGTTGAACCAGCACCATTTGTTGAAAATGCTGTCTTTTTTTTCCACTGGCTGGTTTTAGCTCTTTTGTCAAAGATCAAATGACCTATCATCCCAAGTGTGATAGCACAATCACAAAAAAAATACATGGTATGCACTCACTGATAAGTGGATATTTGCCCCAAAGCTCTGAATACCTAAGATACAGTCATAGACCACATGAAGCTCAAGAAGGAAGACCAAAGTGTGGGTGCTTTGGTCCTTCTTAGAAAGGGGAACAAAATACTCATGGGAGCAAATATGGAGACAAAATGCAGAATGGAGACTAAAGGAAAGGCCACCCAGAGACTGTCCCACCTGGGGATTCAACCCAGCCACAGTCCCCAAACTCTGACACTATTGTGAATGCTAAGAAAGGCTTGCTGAAAGGAGACTGATGTAGCTGTCTTTTGAGAGGCCCTGCCAGAGTTTACAAATACAGAGTCAGATACCTGCAGCCAACCATTGCACTGAGTGTGGGGCGGGATCCCCAATGAGGAGTTTTGAGAAAGGACTGAAGGAGCTGAAAGGGTTTGTAACCCTATAGGAAGAACAATAATATCAACCAACCAGAACTCCTCAGAGTTCCCAGGGACTAAGCCATCAACCAAGGAGAACACATGGCTCCAGTTGCATATGTAGCATAGAACAGCCATGTCAGACATCAATAGGAGTCTTTAGAGGTCCCTTGATCCTATGAAGGTCTGATAGATGCCCCAGTGTAGAGGAGTCGAGGGCAGGGAGGTGGGAGTGAGTGGGTGGGGAGTGGGTGGAGGAACACCCTCATAGAAGCAAGGGGAAGGAGTATAGGAGAGGGGTTTCCAGGAGAGGGGGAAACCAGGTAAGGGGATAACACTTGAAATGTAAATAAATTAAAATTTTAAAAAAGGAAAAAAACAAAAGAACTTAGTCACCATGATGTGATGTTACAGCAGCCAAGACTGACATCCCAGGCTAAATTCACGGCCAATTTACTAAGTTACTAATTTATAGGTTAACATTAGTATGTTAACAACCTGACCTATGTGCAAAAGGCTATATATATATATATACATATATATATATATGTGTATATATATATATATATGTATATATATATATACAACCTTCAGAACTTTGTCATCCCTGAGTCTTTGAGTACTCCCAGCTGAGGCCACAAATTGTAAGGAGCAGAGGCAAACCATCCCCATAGCTCTTCTCTGAATCCCTAACCCGCCCAGTCTACGAGCATAATTAAATGGCTGTTTTAGGCAACCCAAGTTTGGAGTGGTTTGTTGCACAGCAACCAAAACCTGAGCCCACTCATAGTTGAAGGCTCAGATGGGTGCAGTCTGTTTCCCGGCTCGCCCTGTATTCTGCTTCCTATGCTGTCCCTGCCATCCACCTCCGTTCTGCGTGCCCCTCACCGCCCACTACAGTTGCTCTTCTTACTTGTTTATCTCTGCATCCTCACATTCCCTGACTCTCTGATGATGCCAACTTTTCTCCCTGGTCACCAGCATCAGAAGACCTTAGAGGCCACCCAGTAGCAGAGTAACCAACCTCTCCAGTCCTTACCAGAAGAGAGAGATACAAATCTGTCCTACCTATTCCTAGGCTGCAGATACAGCTTGATAGCAGAGGGTATATTTTTTTTTTTTGCTTCTTTGTTTCTTTTAGAGACAGAATTTCACTGCATAGCTCTGGCTGTCCCGGAACTTACTCTGTAGACCAGGCTGTCCTCAACCTCAAAGTTGTACCTGCCTCTGCTCCCCACGTGCTGGCATCAAAGGCTTGTGCCACCACTGCCTGGCACAGAGAGTAGTTTCTAATGAGACCCTGGATTTGTCTTCAGCACTACAAGGGAAAAAAGGTAGGGCCTATTCATAAATTAAATGACTAAAGCGTTTAAAGTACTTAGTGCCTGACACATAGTAAACACTCCATAAATATTAGCTATTATTACAAGTCCTTTCAATTCTCATGTCTATTGAGCATTAAAATTTAAGTAGATCCTTTTACTTCAATTTATATGTCAACATCTCCATGAAGACATCCCCACCTGCCAGACAAAATTAAATTTTTCCTTTGTTATGAACTTGTGCGGGTTAGTTTTTGTTAACGAGACACAAACTAAAGATACTTGAAAAGAGGGAACTTCCAAGGCAGTGCTTCCATCAAATGGCCTGGTGACATATTGTGGGGAACACGGAGGGGCTCAGTGTCTTGTGGGCCAGGCTGCCCTGGGCAGGTGGTCCTGGGTTGTATAAGAAAGTGAGCTGAGTGTGGTCAGAGGAAGGGAGCAGCCTTCCTCCATGGTTCCTGCCTCTGCTCCTGCTTGCATTCCTGCCCTGACTCACTTCAGTGATGGACTGTGATCAGAATGTGTAGCCAAGTCAGTTGTTACCACAGTAACAGAAAGCAGATGAAACAATAACCAGATATTCCTGTACCATAGTTTTGTTGTTTCCTCCTTTGTCTTCCAACCTCTTCTTCCTCCTCCTCTTCCTCTTCTTCCTCCTCCTCTTCCTCCCCTTTCTCCTTCCTCTCCTTTTGTCTCATTGTTATCCTGGCTATCCTGGAACTCACTTTATAGACCAGGTTGGCCTTAAACTCACAGAGATCTGCCTGCCTTTGCCTCCCAAGTACAAGGACTAGAGATGTGTTTTACCCCAAGATGGGTATTATAAGTTTTGTCATTTATTGTATATGTAATACACACTAGGAACCACATTCCTAAAGAAAAGAGTTTAAGACAACATCCTCACAGAAATGTCCTTGTTTTGTGTGTGTGTGTGTGTGTGTGTGTGTGTGCATGTTTATTTGTACAATAAATATCACAATGGAGGAAATGATGTGAAAATCTGGTTATACAATTATGATAGGGCAAGACTAAGAATCTGCAGAATTCTTTTTCTAAGCACTTATTCCCCTGCTAAGATTTCTGCTTAACAGCATAGCTGATGTTCTATCAATGAACAATGGAAATCATGCAAGGATCAAATATTGCATTCATTAGTTCTTTATTAACGCCTTTGCACCAGCTACCTAAGCTTCATTCATTTGAACATACCCTCAACCCCAGGGCCCTTTCCTTACTGTTCATCTTGCCGAGAATACATCCTCAGGATATAGCAGGCCGGGCCAGCAGCAGCCGAGCTGATCACTGCTGGGGAGAGTCAGAGCTGATGGGCTAACCTCAAACTCCACCTCCGATTACAATGGTGCCTCATACCCTTCATCTTCCTTCTTTCTGAGCTGACCTCAGACATCATTGGAAAAAGCAGCTGCAGCCAGTGTGGACTGGTGCATGTTGCTGTGCCTGAAGTTATCTATTTGGCACCATTTGCCCCGCTACAGTGGAGGCTAGGCCTGTTTACATATAACAGGGCAGCTCTGGGCCTCTTCACACTCATTCCTGTCTCCCCTTCAAGTCTCCTGTCTTTTCATGCTTCATTAATCTCTCTCTCTCTGCCTGGTCACTCTGGTCAGACAGTTAACCTATGCTGCTGTCCCTTCTTGACTTCACAGTTGGTCCTTTGTCACACCTCTCTCCTTTCTCAACAAACTTCCCTACAGTCCACCACAAGGCCACTTCTGTGTCTTCCCTACAGTCCCCACCACAAGGCCACTTCTGTGTCTTCCCTACCATCACCTCTTCCTTGCTGTATTCTCAATTCTTCTTTCCTGTGCAGATCACCAAGGGAGACATCTCCATGTTCACTCTATGTTCACTTTCCTTTCTCCCTTGCTCTGCCTGGGTCTTAACCCCCACCGTGTGTAAAGTCTCTAGACTGGTGCTAGTGAGAGGAAGCAACACTTTAAAAGGAAAGGCTTAGGGCGAGGTCTCTGGGTCATTGTGGCCCATTCAAGGGGTCAGTAGGACCCTGCTCTCCTCTTTGCTTTTTTTACCCCCCATCTTCTGTGAAGTTGTTCTACTCCGCTGCACATTCCCACTGTAATACCCTGCCTCACCACAAGCCTGGGAGCATCAAGGCTCAAAGACCACAAGCCAAAATCAACCTTCAGTCTTTTAAAGTTATCTACCCCAGGTTATAGTGACAGAAATCTGGGTAACCTAGCCCTGCCTTCTTTCTGGCTCCCGGTGAGTCACCTGCCTCGGTTTTTCTTTCGCGCTGGCTGCTCCTCCTTAGTTGGTGTAACCAAGCTCATCCTAGCTTACTCTCTACCTCTTCCAAATAGTATAGCTGCTTAGTAGTCCCGGTTTTTTTATTCATTTTATTTTTATTTATGTGTGTGCATGGACATGTATGTAGGTACCCAAAGAGTCCACAAGAGGGCCAAGGGTCTCTTGGAACTGGAGTCACAGGCAGCTGTGAGCTGTCTGACATAGGTGCTGGGAACCAAACCCTGGTCCTCTGCAAGATCCATCTCTCCAGGCCCAGCATTCAGTTCTTTTTGCCTCTTTTCTCGTTTATTTCTCTAACCCATTCTAAGTTTATGTCCTCTATTGCTGTGGGTTGATGTCATCTTCATGCCTATGCATGCTCAATTGTCTGGGTCCCTAGACTTGCATATTGAAGAGTATCGACTCTTCAATACTCCTATTTAGCCAACACAGAGATATCTCAGGTTTATTGTGCTCCAACCTTCATTTTTGGCCCCTCCTTCAAACCCCTCCCAATCTGTCCTCTTCATTTTCATGAACGCCATCACTTCCCACCCCAATTTCTAAAGGTAGTAACACAGAATTCATTCTCAACTGTACCAAATGTTGTCTACCTCCAGAATATGCCTAATTTCTGTCTCTGCAGATACTCAGCTAAGATTTGCCCTCTTAAAACAAATGTTTAACAAACAAATAGGAAACACATTACCATGTTTGCCTACTTGAGAAACTCTGGGACAGGTTGCCGAGAGTTTTAGGATCTGAGAAGTTAGTGTACTGCCAGTAGGTTTATAAAACACTAGAACCGAAGGAATGCTAAAAATGAGTGGGGAGAAACTTTTCTCAGCTCTTGGGATAGATGGGGAATTTATCTGGGGACAGATAAGAACCAAAGGTCCTAAATCCTGTTAATTCTCTGTATTTAGTTGAGTGGAAATAAATGGTCTCATAGGACAGGGGTCAGGTCCTCTAGGCTCTCTTCTGTACCTGGCGATAATTACTTTTCTCATTACTGTTGCAAAATATCTGGAGAAGCAACTTAAAGGATTATCCTCTCTCACTGTGTCAGACTTTAGCCCCTGCGTTCTTCAACCTATGCTTATGCAGAACATCATGGCAGCAGAGCCTGTAGTGGGAGAGGGGTCTGGTGATGAGAAAGGGGAAGGAAGGATTGTTTTAGTTACTATGATAAGACACTGTCTTATCTAGGGTGATGATTGCTATAACAAAACACCATGACCAAAGCAACTTGGGAAGGAAAATACGCTTCTATATCACTATTCAACACTGAAGGAAGTCGGGACAGGAACTCAAACAGGGCTGGAACCTGTAGGCAGGGGCTGATGCTGAGGTTGTGGAGAAGTCCTGCTTACTGGCTTGCTCCTCATGGCTTCCTAGGCCAGCTTTCTTCTAGACTACAAGACGACCATCCCAGGAGGTGACACCATGCATAGTAGACTTGTCCCTCCCTATCGATTACTAATTTTTAAAAATGCCCCAAAGGCCTACTGAGAGCCAGATCTGACAGCCATTTTCTCATTTGAGGTTCCCTCTTCTCAGATGACTATGGCTTGTGTCAAGTTGACATAAAACTAGCGAGCAGAGACAATTTGTAAAAGAACGTGTTTATTTAGGCTTATAGTTTCAGAAGGTTAGCGTCCATGACTGTCATTCATGGCGGGGAGCGTGGTTGCAAGAAAGCAGGCATGGTGCTGGAGCAGTGGCTGAAAGCTCACATCTTAATCCATAAACAGGAAGGGAAGGGAGAGCGGGAAATTGGGGTGAGGTATTTGAAACCTCAGGGCTAATCCCCAATGACACACCTTCTCCAACATGGTCACACTTTCTAATTCTTCCCAAACAGTTCCAACAACTGGGGACTAAGGATTAAAATGCATAAACCTATGGGGCCCATCTTCACTTAAACCACCACAAAGGGGTAGAGAGAAGATAATTCAATCCAGTAACCTGTATCCTCTAGTTCTTTAAGTTCCCAGGATCCCCCGAAGATGGCACTGCAAGCTAGGGGACCAGGCTCCTAACACAGGTTTAAATGCAGCTCTTCACACCCAGACTCTAGCAAGAACATCATGTAACTTTCTTCACAGAGTGCAAGAGCAGGATGTGGTACCACTCTGGGGAGCACGTTAAGAGAAGCAAAGCATGTGGACAAGGGAGGCAGCCATGGGAACAACTAAGATAGGGTGGGGTGGGAAACCACAGGCATAAATCTGTACAGAGGCTTCAGAAGACATCAACATGGCTGAAAAGGAGGTCCAGAAGAGGCACATTTCCAAGCACCTTTAGCACATCAGAACAGACAGACAGACAGACACACACACACACACACACCAGCTTTTATCAAAAATGTCTGGGAAATGCCCTATTATCTTACCCATTTGGAGAGTTGAGGTACACATTTGCATTATATATGTTCCATGAAGTGCTGCAGAAGAGAAATAAGTTTGGCTTTATTTCATACATGTTCCACCTTGCAAATCTTTGTCATAGATACCTTTCAGCACGTGCTCTAGTTTGGATCCAGAACTTTCCTGAGTGCTCCACATGTTGGAGGTTTTGCCTTCATCTGTGACACTACTGGAAAGTGATGGAGACGTTCATGGGTGGAGCCTAATGGAAGGGCCTAGGTGATTAGAAAGATGCTCTTGGAGGGCTTGTCAGACCCTCGTCTTTTCCTTTCTGTTTTCACACTGAGCTATCAAGTAAACTGGTTTCTTTCCCCCAAACACTCCGTGGTGTACTGTGCCACCACAACTGCAGAGGAATTAGGCAGAACGTTCAAGGGCCGAAACCCTCACCACTAGGGCAAAATAAACCTTGTTTCTTTTCAAGTTGATTTTCTCATGTGTTTCATTTCAGTAACGGAGAGATGACTAACACAAGGCTAAGCTACTAAACCACCATTCCATAAAAACACAGAGGATTTCAGAGATGCGGTGTTTTCTTAGACACGAACCCAGACTCTGTGACCCTGGGGAATTACCACATGGGGTCTGTATTTGTTTATGTGTGTATCTGTGTGTATATGTGTGTGAGAGTATTGTGTGAGTGTATTTGTACATGAATGTGTGGGTCTGTGGGCTTTTGTTTGAGTGGAGGTCAGAAGAGTATCAGATGCTCATGTCTCTCACTTTCCCATCATTCCCTTGAGGCAAGGTCTCTCCCTAAACCTAAGGCCACTGCCTGCTGGTGCCAGCAAAGCTCCAGTAAGCACCTGCCTCCACAAACCTGATGGCTGGACTTATAGAATTCTATGGGGCTTCCAGCTTTACGACATGCTGGGATCTAAATTCCAGTCATACTGACTTTAGAGCAAGTCACCCTTAATCCACTAAGTGTCCATTTCTTATTTCTAAAAGTATAGAGGAACTCTACTAGGTGGGGCTTTGAAAAATAACTTTCAATTAGAAAAGGGGCTTTGTGATAAAAATGAAAGTTTGCAGATCTGCCATCCTTAAAATGATTTTAACCTAGTAGATTATGACGACTGATACATTTTGGAATTTAATGTGTTCAGACAATGGACTAAGTGCTTTAGAGAGGTTGCCTCATTCTGTCCCTTAGTCACTTGATGAAACAGGTGCTGTTATTATGATACTCCACAGTTGACAGAGATGAGGCATGCTGACATAAGTAGAGCAATTTGTCAAAAGCACACAACAGAAAAAGGTGGAAGGCATATGGAAGGCTGGCGTGATGGCTCGCAGGTTACAGGACTTTGCTGCCAAGTTTGATTCCAGGGACCCACAAAATGGAAGCAGAGAACTGACTTCCACAAGTTATCCTATGACCCCCATATGTCATACGTGCACATGACTGCATGCACACATATAAATAAATCAGCAAACAAATAAGTCAGAAAACCTGTGAGCTATCCAGAGAGTTTTTAGAATTTTTACTAGCAGAGAGAACTGTCTTAGCCAGAGTGTTCTTAGAATAGCAAGAAAAATCTGTCTAGAGCAGAGCAGAACACACACACACACACACACACACAGAGAGAGAGAGAGAGAGAGAGAGAGACAGAGACAGAGAGACAGAGAGACAGACAGAGATATAGACACACACACATACACACACAGAGGGAGAGAGAGAGACAGAGAGAGAGACAGAGAGACAGACACACACACATACACACACACAGAGAGAGACAGAGACAGAGAGAGACAGAGAGACAGACAGACACACACACTCAGACAGAGACAGAGAGAGACAGACACACACACATACACACACAGAGAGAGACAGAGAGAGACAGACACACACACAGAGACAGAGAGAGACAGAGAGACAGATACACACATACACACACAGAGAGACAGAGAGAGACACACACACACACATACACAGAGAGAGAGAGAGAGACAGAGAGAGACATACACACATACACACACACACAGAGAGAGAGAGAGAGAGACAGAGAGAGAGGCAGAGATAGACAGACAGACAGACAGACAGACACACACACACACACACACACACACACACACACACACAGGGGAGAGAGAGCTTGCAGTTTGGAAAGCCATCTTAGCAGAACCTAGGCTGCCAGCTCAGACCCATGATTTCACTTTGAGTCTTTTGTTTTTCGGGCTCCCAGACACCCCTTTCCTCAGGAACCCTGACCAAGCTAAGGCTGGTCCTTGGCAAATTGGGTCCGGGTGACTGATTCCAGTACCCTTGCCTTAACAATGCAGCACCTGACCATCGCCAGAGCAAAGCCTACTGAGAGACACAAACTGCACGTCTGATACCTTCAGAAAAGCTGAAGACTTCTGTACCTTGTCTGATAGACACCAGCTTGTCCATCTCATCCCTATGTGTTCCTGGAGATGTCTGCTGGTCTCTCCTTTAGAAGCCCCAAGTCTCTACTTTTCTTCACAGTCGTTTGAGTGAACAGTAATGGACACCACAGCATTTTAAGCAGAGTGGAGGTAAAAATAAAGAACCTTGTCTGACTGTGACTTTCTTTTAGGCTAAAAAAGAACCACCTTTTCTGATCAAGTCAAACCCACCCTGGCAGGCTCTCTCTGGGTTCTGAGCAAATTGACAAATCAATCTTGAAGCCAAACAGCCAAGGGGACATCTATCTTTTATCTTCAGTAGGCTACTTGTATCTGTCTTTTAGTTCCATGTTAGCCATTAGCTGGAATAGAGCATCTATGTTTTAAATAGCTGTGACTAGGGCTGGTGAGATGGCTCAGTAGGTAAAAGTGCTTGCTACACAAAGCTGTCAAACTGCGTCCGATCCCTGGGTCCCACACATGTGCCCCAACTCTCCCACTGCCCTGCCCCCACCTCCTCACACATTAATAAATAACATCTATACTTGAACACGAGCAGAGTCCTTTTCTGTGAGTCTTCTTTAAACTATAGCAACTATCCACAGCGGTCTGTGTTATAAGCCGTCCTTATAAGTGTACGGTGTTTGAAGTGCTCTGGGGCTCACAATAGGTTGTTTATAAATATCATGTCATTTCATACATTCCATTTGGGAGACTTGAGCATTGTATCCTTAGGGATGTGGGCTTGATCATCCACGGATGCTAAGAGACCACTTCATACACGATTGCAAACTAAGGCAGTTATCCCCATCTTGGTTATGATGGGAATTACATTCCCTCTTCCCAGGGACTGACTATATAACTTGCATGTACTAAGATGTACTTTTGATATATATATATATATATATATATATATATATATATATATATATATATATATATATATATACTCATTCTTTAAGAAGGAAAAAAAAAGCAGACATACCAGAGAGCCAAAGTGAAGCTCCCATGACCCCCCTCCAGAAAGTCTACTTGTGACTCTTCATGCATAAAGATGACAGTGATTGGAAAGTGCTGGTCCTTGACTTTCTGCCCCATAAATTATCTGCGGAGTGCTACCGAGAGGGGCTCAGAGTGGCGTTGCTTTCATCTTTCAGCACACTGAAGAGATTTTTGCTTACACACAAACAGTGCTACCTCATCCCAGAGTTCCCCACCAGGAAAATGGGGCAGAAAATTGCTTCCCTGCACTGTTCTTCTTGTAGCCCCGCCAGAATGTCTCAGGCAGCACTTTCAGACCTCAGACTCTGAGGTTCGGCACTGCAATAAATGGTGTGGATGCGTGGAGGGATGCTTATCTGGACGTAGATGGAGGCTAACAACTTGACTGCCTTTTAAAGGGCTGCATTTAAAAATGAAGTTTCCACAAAAAAAAAAAAAAACAACTTTACACTACCCACTCTTTATTGAGTTAGCCCAGAACACCTAAGGTGACAGCCCTTTGAAGCTTAATTCTCACACATTAGTCTCGAGTGCCGCGTTACACATATAGGCTTAAGCATCTATAGCTGTGTTTTTATGTCTTAAAGGGGTGGAAGGAGAAGGAGAGACGCAAAAGCTGGAGCATCAATGGTTCCAGAGTGAAACATGCCTCCGGGGTGTTGTTCATATTTTACACATCGACCACAAACTTAGTTCTCTATATCAAAAAGGTAAAGGAAAATAACTTTGTCAGTTTACAGAATCTGCAGGATAAAATCAGTGGCTCAAGGGACATTAAGCTTGTTTTTTTTTTTTTTTTTTTTTTTGTCATAAGATCAGATCAGGCTTTCCCTGGAGCTCCAACTGTGGTATCTTGTGCTGTGAACTCCCTGCTCAATTTTTTTCTTTACAGGAAAGCCAGTGGGTTTCGCTGGTGTCTGTGTCAGCCAGCACCTCCTCATTCTAGAAGAAAAACTGCAGGGGTCTGGGATAGCATAGCTCCTTGTGTATCAACTGGATACAATCAATCCAGCTGAAGCCAGAATGTATTATATCAATACAATAGTCTGGGTCGTTATGATCTATGTGGACAGAGTTACATGTTGCCACTGGGTGTGTCACAGGTGACTTTTGGTCATCTGGCAGAGTTCTTGCTTCCTCTTTGGCTGTCCCCATAGCTATTGGAAGGAAGAGAGAACGGAAAGTGGGGTGGGAGGGAAAGGCAGGGAAATCCTGGGGACGGAGTGAGCAGGAAAACCCCTCATTCTGGAATCTGATTGAAGCCTTTGCCAGTGTCAGAATGGGAATTCCAGCCCTATCAACAACCTGAGACCTCCGCAAGCCTGCAACTTTCTATGACACTCATCAGAAACCAAATTTTCAAAGACATGCACTATAGCCCTGGTAACCCTAGTGACCCTGGTTTCACCTACTGGATTAAAACTCTGACCTAAGTACTCTAGGCTGTCTCAAGGATCCTGCTTATCAAACGAGGTAGAAGGAATTAATTGCTTCTTAGCAACCATTCAGGATCAAACTGGAGAACCAGTAAAAGGATCTATATGGCTAACACCAAGACATAGCATACTGCTTATTCTTTCTGGAGAAACTAAGGTGTGTCTTGGGTGTGTCTGGTATTTCTCTACTCTTCCTTGGAAGCTCATGCCCAAATTTGGGCATACCTTAGTTTCTAAGTTCTTCCCTTTCTCTTACCCATGTGCAGAGCTTATATTAAAATATATTTAATAAGACTTTCAGCCAGGCGGTGGTGGTGCACTCCTGTAATCCCAGCACTCTGGGAGGCAGAGGCAGGCGGATTTCTGAGACCAGGCCAGCCTGGTCTACAGAGTGAGTTCCAAGACACCCAGGGTTACACAGAGAAACCCTGTCTCGAAAAAAACAAATAATAAAAAAAAAAGACTTCCAACTCTGCTTGAAAGTCAACCCTATCAACTAACTGAAATTCCTTTAAGTATTAAAGCTAAGAATCCTGGTTTTGTCTGAATTAAGGTCCCTAGAAGCCTAAGGGTCCCCAGGCCGTTTAGTGTGGCCCTGTGGATTGCTCTTTGTCCCCCTCACCCATGGCTGGCAATAACAGTAAAGGAAAGGGCAAGAGATAAAGATTAGAGCCATTACATGAATATCTCACAGTACTGTGGTTCGTAGGTGGTAAGCCTGCATTCAACTCAAGTCTGACCTTGCACAATGCATCTTGGTATTCCTACAATTTAATTACGATGGGTTTTCCCCTGGCTTCTCGAAGTCGCTTTCCATTTTGTATTACTTCCTTCCAAATGCCACACAGGACTAAAAATCATTTGGAAAAACAAATCAGTCTGTTGATCCTTTGAGTAGATTTAATACTCAAGTTGAGAACAAAAGCCAAACAGGTCTCAATCCTTTTACGCTGTTGGTAGCAACAGTGTAATCTGAGTTCCTGAAGAGCCCGGTGTAGATTTCTGTTGTCTAACACATTCTCATTAAAAACCACTTATCTGCATTCCTTTAAACAGGATCCTGCTCCTTTTATGCTTTGGGGTTTTGTTTTCCTGTGTGCATCTACTGGAGTCCACGGGTACACTCCAACTCTATGCTATACCGGGTATGGGCACCCCATATCTCAGTCATTATAGATGAAGCCAGACTGTGAGAATCTCCCTCAGGAGGAACATTTTTGCTGGCATAAGACCAATAGTCCAGCCTGTGCCAATAGCTGACCGAGGCTTGTCCGTATAATTAAGAACCCTTAAGTGACAGCACAGTTCCCAGCACAGTGGCTGAGGTTTTCACTCAGTCTTATCCACATGGAAATATGAAAGGCTGGTCCACTCTTCAGTGTGAATGATTGGGCATGGTGGCATGTGGCTATAAGCCCAGCACTCAGGAGCCGGAGACAGGAGGGTCAGAAGTTCAAATCTACTTTCAGATACCCATCAAGTTCCAGGCCACCTGTCCTACATCTCTCTCTCTCTCTCTCTCTCTCTCTCTCTCTCTCTCTCTCTGTCTCTGTATGTGTGTGTGTGTCTGTCTGTATTTGTCTCTCTCTCAAAAATAATATCCATTTATTTCTTTCTGTGACTGGGAATAGAGCTTAGCAGTAGGAAAGCCTTTGTCTACCATTAGGGGCAGGGTGGTGGTGAGGGGGGTAGGCTCAATCACCAACCTTAAACAAAACAAAATGAAACAAAACAAAACAAATGCTCTGTGTAGTTGCTATGTCTGTAATTAGTTTCTAGGGACTGCTTGCTTTGCTCTGACAAAAGTCTGCAGTGAATGTTCCTGTTCATCCTTCCTTGTGAGCATTTACAAGATTTTCCAGTATACACTATGGCAGCGCATTGAGAATTCATGGAGTATTGTTCACTACAGCGTGTGGTACAGATTACCAAATTCCTTTCCAGTTTATACTCTTCGCGGTGGTGTGTATATCAGAGTGGCCCATATCCCACACCCTTGTCAGTGCACGGTTCTACACAGCTATTTATTTACTCTCCCCGCTGTGTGTGAAGTATTTCTTCTTTGTGGTTTCAAATGTCTTCTGATGTTTAGAAAGCCAGTTGGCAGCCCACTGAAAACACAGCTTCTGTTGTAAACAATGTGCACAATGGAGAAGAATGGGTTGAGGGAGGCCTATTGACCAGGAAACTGGTTATTATGACCAGGGTTTTTACCACTGTGCTTACAAAAAGACTGATTTCTATTAGTGTTTTGACAGATCCCGTAAAAAACAACAACAACAACAACAACAACAACAACTCCCCTCATTCTATAGTTCTCACCTCCCATTATTCATGTTTATGAATTTGGGACTACCCTTGAGCAAATGTCAAGACAAACCCCTTCCTGAGTGGGAAGGCATCTGCTGAGAAATGTGAAGGCTGGCTTTAGACAATGAACACTCATAGATGTTTCTAGTCACTAGGGCAGGACAGTGTGAGGCTCAAGACTTGGTCCATGTGTAGCTGAACCTGGAAGAGAGGCAGGGCAGCTGGCAAAGAGGCCCTAAGGGGATGAGCCCTGCCCTTAAGTGAAACCGCACCTCTTTTTTTTTTTTTGTTAAGTTTCTTTTTTTTTATTTTTTTTATTTTTTATTCGATATATTTTTTATTTACATTTCAAATGATTTCCCCTTTTCTAGCCCCCCACTCCCTGAAAGTCCCATAAGCCCCCTTCTCTCCCCCTGTCCTCCCATCCACCCCTTCCCACTTCCCTGTTCTGGTTTTGCCCTATACTGCTTCACTGAGTCTTTCCAGAACCAGGGGCCACTCCTCCTTTCTTCTTGTACCTCATTTGATGTGTGGGTTATGTTTTGGGTATTCCAGTTTTCTAGGTTAATATCCACTTATTAGTGAGTGCATACCATGATTCACCTTTTGAGTCAGGGTTACCTCACTTAGTATGATGTTCTCTAACTCCATCCATTTGCCTAAGAATTTCATGAATTCATTGTTTCTAATGGCTGAATAGTACTCCATTGTGTAGATATACCACATTTTTTGCATCCACTCTTCTGTTGAGGGATACCTGGGTTCTTTCCAGCATCTGGCAATTATAAATAGGGCTGCTATGAAAATAGTAGAGCATGTATCCTTATTACATGGTGGGGAATCCTCTGGGTATATGCCCAGGAGTGGTATAGCAGGATCTTCTGGAAGTGAGGTGCCCAGTTTTCGGAGGAACCGCCAGACTGATTTCCAGAGTGGTTGTACCAATTTGCAACCCCACCAGCAGTGGATGAGTGTTCCTCTTTCTCCACACCCTCTCCAACACCTGCTGTCTCCTGAATTTTTAATCTTAGCCATTCTGACTGGTGTAAGGTGAAATCTCAGGGCAACCACATCTCTTGAGAGAGCCCAGCTGATTAGTTACATTTTCATCTGTGTTGATTTTCCCTTTGTTACCTCTGAGCCTCTTCTCACTAATTTGGCTATGTTTGCCCTCTACTATAGGAAATGGAGAGGCTTGTTTTAAGTTTACTTGAAGCCAAATTACAAAGAAGCAGAATGGATCCCAGAAACAAAGACTGGCAGCAGCTATGATCTGTGCCAGGATTCCAAGAAGATGGATCTGGAGTGGACCAAAATCTGGTCGTCAAATCCAGCCTGATACTCTCATGTGGAGACCTACATCCTGCGTCAGTCAGCTTCCTTTGACTGCAACAAACATCGGAGAGGGGCCAATCTAAGAAGAGGAACTGGGAGATGGCCGGGTTGGTAAAGTGCTTGCTGTGCAAGAATGAGGGACTGAGTTCAGGTCCCCAACATCAGGGTAAAGAGTTGGGTACAGTGACACAGTTCCAGCTCTGGGAAGGAGGAGACCAGGTGTTGTATGGTACCTCCTGATTAAGTAAGCTTCATGTTCAGTGAGAGACTTGAGTCTTGAAAAATAAATTGTGAGTTGCTTTTCTCACTACAGTGACAAAATATCCAACAAGAAGCCACTTAAAGGAGGAAGGGTTTATTTGGGCTCACGGTTTGAAGAGGAACAGTCCACAAGGGCAGAGAAAGCATGGTGGTGGGGGTAGACGACAGCTGGCCACATTGTATCAGCATTCAGGAAGTAGATAGAAGTGGATTGTTACTTTCAGTTCTTTCTCCCTTTTATTAAGCCTGGGACCCTGGATTAGTAGATGATGCAGCCAAGGTTTAGGGTGAGCTTCACATTACAAGTGTGTATTCTAGACATGCCTAGAGGTTTGTTTCCTACACGATTCCAGATCCTTTCAAGTTGAAGATATTAACCACAGCAGGGTGATAGAGGAAGATAGGTAATATCCTGATCTCTCTCTCTCTCTCTCTCTCTCTCTCTCTCTCTCTCTCTCACACACACACACACACACACACACATGCATACACCCCCACAGATGAACAGGTGTGCATGCATACAACATGTTTACAAAAAGCAAAGGAAGAGGAATGGTTTATTTAGGCTTACAATAATGGAGTCTGGGAGAAGTGTCCCTATTGCTCTTACATCCGTGGTAAGGCCACACACCTCAGTAAGTACTTTGTTTTAGAGTAAAGCCATTCATCGTTAGACAGTAAAGCACAGGGTGACTCAGACGTGAAAGCAGAGATGGGAAGGAATGCATTCCCATTATTCTTCTAGCCTCCATGAGCTGTTGTGGTGCTAAGCAGAGGACCAAACCTTTGGGGAACATTCTAGAATGTTAATTGCCATTTTAATTTTGCAAGCTTTTATTAAGAGATCTTATTGGAGTTTATTACATAGTCTTTCTTACATAGGCTGATATAGCTGGTTAAGCTCTGGCTCACACAACTGTGAATAATCCCTTTATTCTATTATTTCCAGTGAAAAGGCGTGATGACACAGATGGAGAAGGAGCTTTAAAGTTTGGCAAAGATGAGCTCAAGTTTTGAGAAGCTCGTGACCTTGGACAAATTCCTTAACCCTCCAGTTCTTCAACTACATAATAAGGGTAATGAGGCTGCCTTACAGTTAATTGAATTATGCAGGAAAAATTACACAAAAGCTCTTAGTATATGCCTGGAACACAAAGCCATGAAACAGGCACCAGCTCCTTCCCTACCCATCCCCTGCGCTCTGCACCCGGCTTTCCCACAGCTCCAAGGACTCCTATGACTCCCAGCTGGGCCCCAAAGCCCCTTGGGTAGGTCTCTGGGCAACAGAGCCTGTGTGACTCAATCACAGCTGACCTTTTCCTTGTCAAGTTTCCATCCTTATCTCTACTATTGGGTAACCACTGATTTATAATGATTAACTCAGTATTTTCTTTTTTTTTTTCTTTTTTACCCAAAGAAACACTTGCTGCTGGTGTATTTTAAGTACCAACCCATGTCCCCAGAATGCAATGTCTGGGGACAGTGGTAAACTTGGGTGCTCAGTTTAATTGATGTCCTCATCTACTCTTAGGGTAAACCGCCTCTCCTTATAACCAGATGACACTTAGGACGTAGCAATAGAATTATGAATATTCTTGACCCTCAGTGGCTCCCGTAGCTGGTCACTAGTGCATCCCTCATTTACCATTTCAAATTTTCCCAAGGGCAGTTTCTCCTCCATAAATAAAACTGCAGCCTCTGATGAGGAGTGTGGATGGGGTCTCAGCTCCTGCCCTGATCCATGGACACTCAGCAAGCTGAAAACTTTCTTCCCTCAGGCGTGGTGAAAGAAGAGATCAAACATGTTTAATCTCTCACCTTGGCCTTCTGTCTTCGGGGCAGCAGGATCTGAGATAAGTCCTCTTTGCTCACTTCACAGTGCTCTTTTGCCATAGGTGGCCGCTGGCCGCTTAGGGCAATCACCCTGACATATTTCTCTAGTTCCGCATGAAGGCTAAAATACCATTTAAATCTTTTCCCAACATTCCTCAAAACATGTGAGTATTACCAAGCATGAAATTATCAACGAAAAAACTCAATTTTGAGGAGCTGATTCTTTGGAAAAATAAGAAAGAACAAGTCTCCCTGTTAGTGCAGAGATTGGCTTTTTGTTATTTTCCTCAATAATTTAGTTATTGTGTGCTTCTTAATCTTTGGAGATTAAGCTGAGTTTTTCACCTAGACTCCAATTTTCTCATAAATCTCTTCATTTGGCTTAATTTAAATGTTTTGGCCAACTTCATGGTTTAATAATGAGAAGTAAAATTGGAGCCTTAATGACTCCTGAGGAAGGAATTTTCATTTCGTCTGGAATTAAAAGAGCTGTTAAAGAGGGCGGACATCCCGTCAGAGAAGCTGCTACTACCTCTGCTAGCGGGTGCCAAATGCAGCTAGATATTATATGTTGCTTTACACCCAGGGTAATTCTCCAATCTGATTACTTGAAAATCCTTTTGAATCCATCCCTGTCTCCAGCCCCCTGCTTACTGTGCCCTATTGATCAGCTATGAACTCGGAATTGAATGCAGACTACCTGAGAAGCGCCCAGCTCCCCGATGTGCCCCTCACGTGCTAGCCATCAGAGCCAAGGCAAGTAACCCAGCTTCAGCACAGGCTGTATAATGGGGCCCCTGAGCCCTCAATTATCAGATAACTGGGCAGCAGAGAGTACTATTTCAACACTTCAACTAGAGCAGGCTTCATTTAAGAGAACTCTGAAAAGTTTTTAAAGCCCCCTTTTAGTAAGTTTACCACTGGAGAGAGATCTCCACATCATGGCTACGTGGCTTCAGATTCCCTCTTATCCCAGAGCTGAGAGGAAACACTAGCTGGGCAGTTCCCCTCGTGAAGAAGGAGGTGCCCTGGATTCTTTGGCTTGTATAGAATATAGTGGGTCCTCTGAGACGGTTCATGGGAGACCGCCCGGCACCAGGCAGAAGAATGGGAGCTGGGTTTGCATAGAGTGGTCCATTCTGCTATGAATTCACTGGATGGGTAGGGAAAAGAATCTCACATTCTTCACGTATGCCTTTCAGTTGTATTCCAAGCCACCCTCTGTACCACATGCCCTTCTAAGCAAGGACTGTCCTGGGATTACCCACACCTTGTCCTGGGTTTCTCTTTCCTCATTGATTGTACATGCCTCAGGAACAAGAAGCTTACTTTATAGTGTGTGTAAGTGTGCATGTGTTCGTTTGTGTGTGTGTGTGCATGTGTGTGTTTACTCATGTACTGATTGGTGATTGAGTCAGAAAGTCATTCCTTATTCCAATATTTCTACAAGCAGAAGAGTCTTGTTTTCTTGGAGTCCTGGGGCTCCAGAGAAATGTACCCTTCCTTTAGATGACAACCACGCTGGGTACAACTTAAGTATATGAATTTATTCCAAGTAAGAACATGTGGATTCAACAACACTAATAAAATTACCAGAGGACAAAAATCATAATAGTAATGATCTTCAGATACTGACATCTGGGTTGGGTTTTTTTTTTTTTTTTTTTTTTGTACTTTCCCTTTTATATCTGTTGAATATGTATGTTACTTAACTGGTCGGTTTTGTTTGTTTAAAGAACTTAAGATATGGCTTAACTGGTACAATAGTGGAAGTTTCAGGAAGCCAAATCAAGATTCAGAATCAAACAAGTGACATGGTAAAGGAGTTCCTCATTGTTGACTGCTGTGTTTTCTATATTTGGTATCTAGGGCAGAAGCGTGCACACAGAGGACCTCTGAGGCCCATGCTTGCGTACAGAACACGCTCTTATTAACAAGTTTATTAGTAGACAGCATACCTCCTGCTATTGCACATTTTGCAGTCCCGTCTTTTGTTACATCTTCTATGCTGCTGGAACTGCGTGTCTCATATTTATTCTGCAAGAGAATATGCCATGTGTCATATTACTTAATTGCATCATAGTTTGCACATAGATAGACCTCATATCTGACCCCATAGGGATCCAATAGCAGGAGCCCAAAGGACTTAAAGGACATTTATGAAAAACAGTAATGGCTTCATTGTGCTTGGCTTGATTTTGTGAGACCAGGCTTTCCCTGTAGCCCAGACTTAGCATACTCTCTGACCTCCTGTGCGCATGCTCCTCTCAGATGCTGGGCAGAAGCCAGAGTGCACCTCTACCTGTCATGCTTTAGGTTCTTTACCTTGTTTCTGTTTTCATTTTTGTTTTGAGGCAGGGTTCCTCACTGGCCTGAAATCCACCAAGTAGGCTAGGTTAGCCTGATTGGCCAGTGAGCCGCAGAGATAGACACTGCATTCCACACCTGCAGGAAGCACCAGACCTAGGATTTTTCTACACCTAGGATCAAACTCAGGCCCTCATTTTTGAGTCAGTACTGTGCTGAGTCAGCTCCCCAGTCCTGCAGTGACTATTACTGCCATAATTCTCTTTATAGGATCATCATCACCATCCTATCAATTAGCTTCCAATAAAACTGACTTCCAACCAAATATAAGAATCACCTATGAAATGGGGCACACCTTGTGCAACTGTTGGCCAAATGGGTCCCATGTAACCTCCCAAATATCACAGACATTGGCAAGTCAGTTAGTTACTCCCAGAATCTGATGCTAAGTCCCTATTGCTGAATACATAACTCATGTCACTGAATATGGAGAACTCAAGCTGGAACCCAACCCGAAGCCTCACCCCTGCTGACTGGCACTCACGGTACTGGAAGGCACCATCAGTTTAACCCATTCCTGAAAGCCACAACAGAGACCTGTCTGCAAGACAGCTGGTTCAATAGTGGCACAAAAGTAAACAACCACTTTCTTTAAAAAATTGGATTTAAGTATCAGAAGGAGGAACAAAATACCCATGGGACGATATTCAGAGACAAAGTGTGGAGAAGAGACTGAAGGAAAGGCCATCCAGAGACTGCCCCTCCTGGGGAGCCATCCCACATACAGTCACCAAATCCAGACACTATTGTGGATGCCAACAAGTGCTTGCTGACAGAAGCCTAATATAGCTGTCGCCTGAGAGGCTCTGCTAGTGCCTGACCAATATAGATGCAGATGCACACAGCCAAACATTGGACTGAGGACAGAGTCCCTAATGAAGGAGCTAGAGAAATGACCCAAGGAGCTGAAGGGGTTTGCAGCCCCATAGGAGGAACAATAATATGAACCAACCAGTACTCCCAGAGCTCCCAGGGACTAAACCACAAACCAAAGAGTTCACATGGAGGGGCCCATGGCTCAGCAGAGGGTGACCTTTTTGGGCATCTATGTGAGGAGAGGTCCTTGGTCCTGAGAAGGCTTGATGCCCCAGTATAGGAGAATGCCAGGACAGGGAAACAGGAGTTGTGGGGTTGGTGAGCAGGGACAGGGAGGAAGGGAGAAGAGGTTTTCAGAGGGGAAACCAGGAAAGGGGATGTAACATTTGAAATGTAAATAAAGAAAATATCTAATAAAAAAAAGAAATACCAAAGAAAAAAGAATCAAGTAGAAAAATCAAGTGGATTTAAGGTCCACTCTGTGAGATGAAAGCAGTACTCGACACTTCAAAAGTGGCCAAGAAACTAGACAGGTCCCAGGTCCTAGAAAAAACACACTACGGTTGTTTGGCTAAGTGAATACTGCAAAGAAGTGACTCCTGCTGGAAGTGTCACACCCACAGATCAGAGCATCACCTAACCTTCATTATCACAGTTGCTTCCCAAAGTAGTCGGTAATTAACACAGAGACTCACAGTCAGACTGTGTGTAGACACAGAGGAGCTGTGAAACACTCAGTCTCCAATGGGATGTTTGCTGCAAAGCTCTCCTTTCAAGGCCCAGGAATCTATGTGGAAGAGGGCCAGAGAGACCGTGAGAGCCAAAGGTGATGGATGACTCCAAGGAGACAGAATCTTCCCGACACAGCAGGACTGATCTTGTGCTTGTGGCAGCACAAGACCTGTATAAATTCAAATCAGACAAAATGCCAGCACTGAGATAGAGAACTGGACACAAAGTCCCACCCTGACCAAGAAGCTATTTCAGCGGATACTTGCTGAGAAAGGGAAAATCAATTTTCTCCAATGTGGCAGTATCACTGGGTATATTAACCACATGCTAGGGCAAGACCTATATGTCCAGGAGTAATTGACCAACCCAAAATAGACACCATAATTTTTTGTGTGTTTTTTATTTTATTTTGATAGTTTTGTCTAGTTGGTTTTTTTAAGTTTATTTATGTGTCTTTATTTTCATTTTTAAACTTTCCTTTTTTTTTAAAGAGAGAAAGAATGTGAAATTAGGTGGGCGGAGAGTTGGGTAAGATCTGGGAGGGGCTGAGAGAAGAAACAATATGATCAAAATATATTGTATATAAAGTATTTAAAATAAAAAGTACAAAAGAAAAAGCATCACCTATCCTAATTAGTCTGTATCTGATTATATTCGCTCACATAGTCTATTGACAGCACATCACTTTGTACCTATGATCTTCCTTGTCATCCCTGAGCAAAATGGATTGTCAATTCTAAGCGGCTGTACCAGATAAAGTCTCCCACCTTTCCTGACTGACCTAACCCATCTTCATACCTCTTGGCTGTACCCACAGGCATTCCCTTTCCCTGTTAATATAAGCTTAGCATTCAGTAAAGGTCTATAATTTCACATTTACAGAGCTGCATTTTTAACCACAGTGGCCTGAGCGTGGTCCTTAATGGTCAGGAATGAAGTACTGGAGCCTCTTCCAGATACTTAAGTTAGATGGCAAATTTAAAGCTATAAAGGCCATATACAGTTGTCCTTGGGTTTATTTTTCTCTGACCACTGAACCTGACTTTCCTATGCTGGGGTAGGGTGGGGCTGGGAGGGTGTATTGGAGCCACTGGCTGCTCACTTAACTAAAGAACTGCCTTGGCTGAGTTGACATGGCTACACTCAAACCGCAAACCTTCATTGCTGTTTACAGTAAAAAACCATTATGAGAGACCTTAATAAAATGGCACTTCTAATCAAATACCCTCTCTTAAGAAGGTATCATAGAAGAAAATTGCATAAAAAAAAAAAAGAATGCAGAAGTATCAGGGACAAGCAGGATTGCAGAGTCAGAGCGCTGCTTTATCACCAGCAAAGAGCAGAAGTCCTAGCTGGTGAAAAGTGGAGCTGATGTGGCCCCTTGCCAAGTCTCCACCCTTTCTGGAACCATCCACCCAGGTGACCTCAGATGAAGTGAGGCTGGGGTACTGACCCCGGTTGTGGGAAAGACAAGGGCATTGCCCCTGACCCTGGATTTGGAGCCTGTACAAGTCTGGGTGTGGCATTGCATTTCACTTTTAAAGGCTTTTGTTTCCCAGCCTCAAAAATAATGATTTAACTCACAGGGAGGTGGGGGAGATGCTACTTGGAGAACTACGGAGACCATGGTGGGTGGGGCGCAGGCTCTTCCATGCCCTTTTTTTTCTTCCTTCTGAACGCCAATACTTAATAAGAAAAGGGCAGCGTTTTTCTGAACTTGTCAAAATGGGCCAGACCTCCCCTTACAAACACTTGACATGCTAGGACTATAATTTGCTATCCCAAGGTTTGACCATTTCATCTGGGAATTTTTTGGGGGTGGGGGTGGACCATGAAAGGAGACAGGAGCAAGCTGGCTGATTTTCTCAGAACAGGCTTAAGAGTCAGGAGACTGGATTCTTGTAGCCTGTGTGGAAGACAAGCAGACACCAGTAAGTAAACATCCCCTCTTACCCTTCAGGTAGCCCCCAGCCACCTACAGGTGTTATCATCTTGCTCTCCCCACAGGCCTCATGACCAAGAAAAAGAATGAAGTCACACTTTGGCTTGTTATATATTATTAAGCTGCTCTTGGCTTGGTCGATTTGAATCCAGGGTGCATTAGCATATCCCTGCCACTCACCCTCATACTTGTTACATTTTTATGTGTATTTGCTCTCTGTCATCTTTGCCTTGTTCATTCATGCATTCATTCATAGGAAGCAAGCATGTGCCGGGAATCCTGTCCCCTGCAAAGGAACAGAAGGCACATTTCTCTGCACTCCTAAAGGCCTTGCTAGGAAAGGTAGGAGGAAGGGGGACAGCACATATCATGTATAAGAGAAACAGGAAGCCATAGGAGTCATAAAGGGAGGCCCAGGGTGGTCAGGAAGAGATGGTTCTCTCTACCTTAGATGTTCTCATTGAGGAAATAGCATTTAAGTCAGGGCCTAAATATAGGCAAACTTTAACAATGCAAAGATGGCCTCACCAGCAGGTAGAAACTACCGGAACAAAGACAGGAGGAATAGCTTGACATCAAAAATAAAAAAAGCAGGGCGATCTTTGGATAGAGGGGAAGGGAAGTGAGAAGCAGTCTGAAGGCTGAAATCAACAAGAGGTTTGAGATCTCTTCAAACAACAGCAGCTCCAGCAACTCAGTCACATTAAACAAAAGAGATTATCTGAATTTAAATGTCTCTCAGTTCTGGACTTTGTACCCAATTGGAACACTTAGTCTTTAGCATTCCTTTGCTGAGTTGATTTGAAGATGGTCTTCAGTGTGGAATGGGTGAGAACAGTCCAGGGGTGGAGGATGGTGCCCTGCCCCCCTCCTCACTGGCTGCTCAGCTACACTGCAGCAGAACATTCTGCAGGGTCGCTCACTCAAGCTGGAGGAATGGTGGGTGAGCCTCAGCGGGTGAGGCTGGCAAGCTGTAGGTTTTAAGAAGTCAGCTCAGACACAGCATCACTCAACTGAGACTAGGGAAAATATACATCTTGCCGCATACATCTGCATGTAAACGACACCGAAAGCTATTAAGTAAGAACTGAACTTCAAAAGTCAGAAGCTAGCCCAACTCTGTCTCCCAGAAGCATAGGGCAAAGGCCCAAGGGCTAAGAGGTTGTCTTCTACCATTTATGAACTAGCATGTTTATGCTACACTGCCACATACACTCACATACAAACACTGCCCTCCAACTTTCTGACCCACTCACCTCCCCACCCCCGGCAAGAACTTATCTAATTGATGCTAGATTACCACACACACCGCACACTCACGCGCCACATACACACCAAATGCTCTCATGCCATCCACACATACACTAAACACTCACGTCACACCACATTCCTTACAAACTGTACACATTTCATGGGCACCACACACACATACATGCACACCCATCAAGACTGTACACACATTACACACTCAAGTATACCCTTTAAACTCACTGACAAGAACCTATTCATCTCTGCCAAACCTCTATCCACACACACCACGCTCTCACCTCACCCACCTCATATACACATTGACACGGAACTGCATGTACTGGCTAACGCATATACAGAATGTGAACATAATGCATATGCAACACTGTTACACACTTCATATTCACCCAGGCACAATGACAAAACCTTGATGGTTTTGTTAAACTTCTCTACCTGCCACTCTCAGTGTAATCATGGACATGTGAGCACATACACACACATCAGATTTTCGTTTATAGAAAAATGGAGGAAATCTGCAAAGAAACGCAGCTTTGTCTCCTGCTGAACTCTTTTTATTTCACACTTTTTAAGCTAGTTTGAAAGTCCTGTCACATGAGAGCTGGTGGGTACACACAGTCTCTGGGTAACGCTGGCCCGAGCCATCCGTCTGTCTGTGACTTCGCTACTTTGGCATTCACATTTCAGCAAGTTTCCATGATTTAAAACGCCTCTCAGTCCACTTGGTACTCTAGGATTACAGATGATGCGGAAACAGAAGTTACTCGTACCTTGAATGGAAAAGCCACTAAGAATCTAATCAGAACAATCCAAGTAGAATAACTTTGCAGGCAGACCCCATGCGCTACGGATAACAGGATGGTTTAACGGGCTGAAAGGCAGCACTGTTCAACATCCCGGCACGTTAGAAATGTGAGGCTTTTGTTCTACGTTGGTTTCATATTGACTCCACACTTTCAGTTCTGTATTCTTACCCCTGTCCTGCAATTTTAAACAGAATCTCTTCATAAACAGCTCAGAGTCCACTCCAGATGGTTGCTGAGCATAGCAACCTTGCACAGGGCGAGGCTGATGCTTCCACAGCTAATCCCACTAATACAATTTAAAGGAGCCTGCGAGGGAGATCGTGGTGAGCATCTCCAAGTAACGGTGGCAGACAACTGTAAAGAGAGCATCCTAGGAGAGCCAGATTTCCTCCAAAAGCAATGCTGTGGGAGGGAACAAAGACGAGGGAACCACGGCAACCGCGAGCCATCTTTGTATTCACCAGTTTGAATTAACCGTGCTTCCCTCCGAGGCACATGGAGCAAAGCCTTAATTTTCCAGCTTTAGTATGAGTGTGGAGGTCAGAGAATCACCTCAGGTGGTGTTCCTCGTGTGCTGTTCAATTAAAAAAAAATCTATTTAGACAGGGTCTCTCATTGCACTCCAGCTTACTAAGTAGACTAGGCTCTGGTCCTCTCCCAAATGCTGCTAGAGGTGCCCAAGGTCTTTGCTATGTGCATGAGTGTTCAACTGGCATGCATGTCTGTGCACCACAGGTGTGCAGGTACCTGTGGAGGCCAGCGGAGGCCAATGAATCCCTTAGAGCTGGAGTTACAGGCGGTTGTGGGGGCTGAGAATCAAGCCCCAATCCTCTGGGATGGCAGAAAGTGCTTTAAACTGCTGAGCCATCTCTCCAGCACCCCAGCTTTTCAATGTGGCTTTTGATGCTCAAACTCAGTGCTCATGCTTGAGAGGCAGGCACATACCAACTGAGCCATCTCCCCAGTCTCCACCACTTCCTCTCACAGGTAAATGTTGTCCTCTTGGGGTACTGGATCTCGGGCTCTTCTTTCTTTGGTTCCCCCACCCCTGCCAGAGTCTAAGGTGATGTTGTAAGAGAACGACCTAACCACTTGCCAGCCGGTGGGGAAATGTTTTACCTCATCCCAAGATCTCTGTTGCCCTCTGACTTCTCTGACATAGCCAAGAGACAAAGCTAGAATGGGTGCAAGGAATATATCTCACAGGATAGGTGGAACCCTTTAGCTTGTCTTCCAGCAGGAGAAACACGGCTCTCTATATATGAACCGCACACAGTCCAACCTCCACCCTGTACGTCACCACTTCAGCCACTGTGCCTGTGCACCGATTCCCTTGAACGTCTCACCCAAGGGTATATTTGCATGCACACAGTTCATCTATAGCCATATTAGATGGCCAGCTTCCTTGTGCCCTTTCTTGGGTCCTGTCCTGCCATCCCTGGTCAGAGGATGTTTCCTCTTGTACAGCTTCCATAGACTTCCCTCTTTCCTCTCTTAGCACAAATTCTGTGGTCTGCCTCATGGAGCTGCCTGGGTTTTCTCATCCATTCTTTGGATTTTGAGACTCTAGTGAAACGTAACTAATCACATTCTAACAATAATGCCAGCATATCTCTCCCCTTGTTCTTAGAGGCTAGTGAAGTTGTTGACCACCGGGTTCTAAGACTTGAAAGGTGACTTCCACTCCTCTGGAATTTCCCCATCTATGGAACAGGTCTTTTGGAAGCATGCCATCATTAATCTTTGAGGCACACCAGAGGACCCCCAAGTTGCCTGCCCCTGAGGATGGTCTCAGTTTGTCCTGGTAGGGACTGGCACCTCTCTCTCTCTCTCTCTCTCTCTCTCTCTCTCTCTCTCTCTCTCTCTCTCTCTCTCTGTGTGTGTGTGTGTGTGTGTGTGTGTGTAGGGAGTTACCTTTCCTGAAAGGCAGAAGTCGTGAAAGCTGAAAGCTACTTATTTTGGTTTTCTCATGAGCAGGCCTCATAGGAAGCCCCAGCTTTCAGACACATCTTTCTGAAGGCATCTCTTCTGTGCGTTCATTGTTATAACCTGAGAACTGACAGCCAGCCAGGGAGTCAGACCTTTCTTATCATTCCCAGACTACTTTGCCTTGTGAACACCAAGGAGATGGGAGGGTCACAGACTGCTCTCTCTCTCTCTCTCTCTCTCTCTCTCTCTCTCTCTCTCTCTCTCTCTCTCTCCACCCATAGCTCCATCCTGGCCTTATATACCAATGAGAAGTCCTCTTTGGAATCTGAAAGAAAATTAAACTCCTTGGAATCCCAAACTAATGAACTTTCACAGAGCAGTCCCAGATGGACTGGCTAGCGTGATATTTCAGTCTCACCTAACCAATAAGAGGGCGACTTGGCAAGTTCCCAGCATGAATATTCTCATATGAGCATTGGAGTAGAGGAAGCCAAAAGATTTTCCAACCTCTGCCTGCTCAGCTTACACCCCACCTGGGTTCTGAAGTAGAGATCTTGTGACGGTCGGGGCCCTGTAAAGCAATTAAAAGAAATAAAGCAAAGTATTATATTTTAATTGATGTAATCTTCAGGCTCCCAGTGGAATCTGGGGTGATATCTGGCTAGAGTTACCCCAGGTATCAGTAGATGACTATTCTGCGAAAGTGCATTTAGGAAGACAAAAAAAAAAAAAAAAAAAAAACCAACCTACAAACCTGAGCTCCATTGACATGCATATCCGTTCTGAGGGGTGTATGTGTGGAGGGGGGAGGGGGGCTCAGGCTCCCAGACCTGAAAACTGAAAGAAGCCAACTAGACTTTGCTGGGATCTGAACAAAGGGTGAAGGAGGTGGGAAGTGGGAAGTGGGGGGGGGGAGAGGAGGGCAGTGAAGAAAGGGGAAGAGAGAGAGGCAGAGGTAGGTGGGGTGGATGGAGGGTAAGACAGAAAGTGGGCTCCTAGTTTTAGTCTCTCTTGGAGTTTTATCCTTGGGCACGGGCATCCCACTTTCCAAACTCAAACACCTCACACCCCGTCACACTAACATTTCAGGGTTTGTTTTATTGTAAATATTCCGGTCGAAGAAAGATAAACAGACAAGAAAAAAATTGCTTTATATAGTACACAGAGTCAGATAGAAAACACAGGATGGGAAAGAAGGCCAACGGACCCATGAATCAAACGTGGAGACAAACCAAGGCCAAGAAACACCTGGCAGCAGGTCCTCAGAGCAACAGGAGGAAGGCGCAGAGTCAGAGTCGGTCCCAGGAGTTCGGGAAAGCTGCCCAGTGCTGTCAGTCTCCCCGTTACTCCACCAGGGACTGAAACAGACATCACAAATGATGCGTGGGAACATTTACTTCGCTAATCCATTAAAAAAAGTTTCTATTGATCGAGATTTCCTGCTCATAAAAACGAGTTTAAAAAACAAACCTTCCTGTCCGAGATGTGATCTGGCAGGAAGGGTCCTGGAGTCAGAAGCATGAGAAAGGGCTGGGGGTTGCATCGGTTGTGACACCATGGGGGGGGGAGGAGGGGGGGAACTGCTGGCAGTCAGCTTTCAACTGTCCTTCCCACCAAATCTGTATTTCTCCACAAGGAATGGCAAAGAAAACAAACAAACAAAAAAAAAAAAACAAAAAAACAAAAACAAAACCAAACCCAAAAAGAAAGTCTTAAATGTCCCACAAAACTTGCTACCATTGGACAGTTAAGCAGAAAAATGAAAACGGATTCAGAGTTACCAGCCAGGGGCCAGCTTAGGACCAGCAGGGAATCTCTTACATGAATGAAGAAGAATCAGGCTTACAACTGGGCCCCACCCAGGGTGACAGCTCTAACAAACTATCCCAGCACAGAGAGGATGCCAACCTACACAAAACGCAGAGCCAGGGACTTTAGCTCATCATCTTCATAAAAGTGTGTTTTAGGACATTCAGAACAGGAGTCACGTGAAATCAGCTCAGCTCCAGGTGGTGGTGCAGGAGGGGGTTAGTGTTTCTCTCTCTCTCTCTCTCTCTCTCTCTCTCTCTCTCTCTCTCTCTCTCTCTCTCTCTCTCTCTCGGAATTTTCTAAGTTCAGAAATTGCATAGAATTTGTTTTCCATCCAAAAATGACAACTTGTCATGGAATTCTGGAGTGGTGAGACCAATCAAAGGCCAAGTAAGTCCTTGGGAGCCTTGGCCCTCACATTAAGAGGGCGCTCCCATCAGACCTTGCAAACCTCCTACTGGCAGAGCAGCCCCCTGGATATCTAGGAATGTTGCTGACTTCCAGTCTGCAGCAGAGAGGTCAGACATTTTATCCCAAGTCATACAAGGAAAGCTACTACGCACACAGAGGTCTGAACTCACCACGGTTCGTTTCCTAGTTCCTCAGCCAGTGATGGGCTAAAAACCTCCATTCCCTCCCAGGAACTAGGCACATTATTGGCTACTTAAGGTCTGTTTCATAAACACATGCAGATATATGCTTGGGTACTCACATGTATGGGAGCATGAACACACACACACACACACACACACACACACACACACACACACACGCACGCGCACGCGCACGCACACGCGCACGCACACGCGCACACGCACACGCACAGTTGCACCCAGGTTTCATGTCTAGTTACCCAATCTGTAAGAGCCTTGTGGGAAGGGCTTCAGAGGCAGCTCCAGGTTCAGCTAAAAACAGATGCAGCTGAAGAGACTATCACACCCTTTGGGTGCACTGTCCCCTCTCTTCTCTGAGTAGTACATTGCAGTGGAAGCCAGGACCCCACGGTATAGGAAAATCACACACGTGCATGCATACACACACACACCTCCTTCTCTTATACAGTACTCAGCATACTTTACAGATGTTGTCTTCCTTCTGTCTTCAGAAATGAAAAGGGTAAAGAAAAAGAAAAGCCAGATTAACCCTTAGAACCCAGGCATTTCAAGGGATTGCAGACTGGTTTGTTTGTTTGTTTGGTTGGTTGGTTGGTTTTTTTTTTGTTTTTTTTTTTGTTTTTTTTTGCATTTAAAAAGTTTGATGGACTTTCACCCAAGGCTCTCTAGGCAGAGGAAGACCACCAAACACCACATTGGGGGTAGGGGTGGGGCAGAGTCAGCACCTGAAACCCAGTATACTTGCAACTCCAAAACCTAAAATTTAAAAAGAAAGAAAAGAAGGAAGGAAGGAAGGAAGGAAGGAAGGAAGGAAGGAAGGAAGAAAGAAAGAGGTGTCAGACTTCCATCCCTAACCCATACTCCTCCTCCCAAAGCACAAGACCAGTCAACCTTAGAACAGAAATCAGTAGAGACGGAAAATTAATAAAAAAAAAAAAAGAAGAAGAAAAAAGAAAAACCATGAGAGGAAAGAAAAAGGACATTAACAAAAATATACAAATTCAAAAAAGAAAAACTTCCCTGTTGAGTTTAATTTTTTTTTTCTGGTAAGAACTAGACCCAGGGTACAATGGCCCCCTCCTAGGGGGTAATTCAACTGACAACACCTTCCATTTCTTGGACTGCTCTCAGCAGGGCCCCACTACCCAGAATCCACTTCAATTGAGTATGGGGGAAAGGCCCTCTGGGAGGAGATGGGTCCTTTTGCCCAAGAGGGACAGCGTCTCTACCACGTGGGTGCAACATCTCAGATAGACCCGCTCTGCCTCGGGGCGGGATCCGCCTCCTGCTGGGCCATCAGGCTCTGATCGCTTGGTAAAGTCACTGAATTTCGAATCCGGAGAGAAAGAAGTTGTAACAATAGCCCTCCCACCTCCCCGCCGGCCTCCACGGTCCTTCGCCGCCACTACTCTGGCTCGCTGCTGTTGGTGGTCTTGTCCCACTCCAGACTCTCCTCGCTGCGCGCCGGCGACGGTCGCGCCCGCAGGCCCTGGAAGCGGCGGCACTCTGGGCACACGCGGATGTGCGTGCAGCCCCGAGCTACTAGGGCGGCCTCCTGTGCCAGTCTCTGCGCCAGCTGGTCTGGCTCCCCGGCGCCACAAAGCTTGCCATTGCTGAGTGTCACTGTGCCTCTGGGCCGGCGCTCCTCCAGGACCGGGGGCGGCGGTGGCAGGCCTCCAGAGCGCCGCCGCCTGGGGTGGATATTGTCCTGGCACAGGATGATGCTGCGCAACTCCGTCACCATCTCCTGACACACGGAGACCTGGGGGAGACAGCGGAGGTCACAGATAGCCTCTCAGAACCGGCCCCATGAGTCTCCTTGGGTCTGTAGGCACCGAGTGATGGAGTGATGGTGGGAGGGCCTCTCATCTCAGGTGAAAAGGTTAAGACTAAGGCTTCACTCCCACCCCTGCTTAAGGCTCAAAAGCCCCCCAACAGCCTTCATTTAACAGCTCCGCCAGATGATACCCTAACTCTGGCCACCTTCAAAGAGCAATATCGGCATCTTGGGAAAGACAGGATGCCATTTTGGCTCATTCCCACTAACACTATGTCCTCCTAGTCTGCTTAGCTTCTTCTACCACTGAGAATTTCATCCGTTGACCTCAGGTAAATTTGGATCTTAAAACCTACTTAAAAACAAACACTCTCTCCAATATCAGTCTGCCTGGTATTTGAAAACATCATCATTTGTTCATGAACATTTTGTCTTTGCTCCAAAGATTCTTGTGCCTTTTACCCACTATGCCCGACTGAGTTGTCTGAGCTAGAAAGGAACATTGTGGAAACACAGTGGGAGGAAGCAGCCTCCTTTTCTTCCCTGTTTTCTTTCATCTCCACCAACATGATAGTTCTACTATGGCCAAAAGCCACCACAAGGCTTGACTTCCTTATAACTGTCCTGAATGATGTTGCCAACAGCTGGAGGTGATGTATCCCCCAAAAACCACCAGAATAAACACTTGTATAACTGAAGGTCCAAAGTCCGCTAATAGAAAATGTTTGACTCCAACTGTGTCTCAAAATGTAGAATATTCCAGATTTTAGAAAAGGCATTACAATGCGCACGCACTGCATTAAGTTTAACACCCTGTAGGTCTAGGACCAACTCCATATTTGAGCACATTGCTATTTCTACAGCAAAATGGTTGTGTGTTCACAATGAATGCAACAAAGATGGTGCACATTAATCAAGCTTTGTGGAAGAAAGCATTTGTACCAAACTTACAAAGGGCTTGGACCTGTCTAGCTCTTGGGATCTGACAACCAATGGATACAGAATTATAAACATGTGCTACTGTTGCTACTATTATTAATATTATAATAATATCATAATATTCACTTTGAAGATATGTAGATTGGAACTCAGGAAACATTATCTATTTTGTAAAGAACCAGGTAATGAGCATCCTATCAAGAATTAGAACTTAAACCTGTCTAACTCCGAAGCCCAAACACAC